>NC_043969.1:39869400-39984400 GCF_902148855.1 Sphaeramia orbicularis
GGCCAATCCAGGCACGGTTCTCGGGGGGGGGGGGGGGGGGGGGGGGTGGGGGGGGGGGGGGGGGGCACGTACTTATTATGAGGTACGTACGGCAGTGATGTGCGAGTTGGGTTTTTTTCAACCCGCGGGGCTTTTGTGGAATTATTTGACCCAACCTGCAAATAAACTGACATTTTTTGACACAACCCGCCATTCGAGTAACCCTCTGATCTGCACATCACTAACATAATAATAATAATAATTATAATAATAATAATAATAATAATAATAATAACACTGGGTTATGAAAAAAATGTTTTTTGCAAGTTGTCTAGGTTTTTTCAACTGAATTAGAACCATTTTGCACCGCTAAATCCAAAAATGACATCTGTTTTTCTCAATCAGATCAGGTTTTTTTTGCTAATTTGATTTTGAAAAATTGGATCTTCTCACAAAATTGATTATATTTTTGTGACTTTATCAGTTGATTTTTTATATAGTTCTCACCCAAAATAGGTTTTAAGAGAAAAAAAATCATTTGATCACTTGATTCCTGTTCGGTACAATGGTGTATTCACCGCAGATGTAGCAGAATACGTCAGACTTATTTTTGCAAGATCTTCTAGTCGAAGCCATTTCATTCACCTGTAATATTAAAAAAAACATTAATCATAAATTGGCAAAAGTTAAATCTTCAGAACTCGTTCATTGCAAGAAATATGAAAGAATTTTGTATCATATGATGTGAAAATGCCCATAAATGGAAGCAAAAATGTTAAAAAGCCAATATGTAGCATCGTTCAGAAAGTTGACCTGATTGAGCAAAATTAATGTGATTTTTGGATTCATTTCACCAAAATTATCCTAAACCAGCTCAAAAAACGTAAACAATAAATTTGTTGTTGACCAGTGTAATACATCACACTTATATAGCGCTTTTTTGGACACTCCCCGACTGCCTTGTTCTCGCAGCCCTTCCGTTAGCTTAGCTTAGCCTAGTTTAGCATAATCGCTTCATTCCTATGGTCAGACGTAGCCAGGCTTTTATCGGTGATTTGTAGTATTTTATGAGTGATTTTGTGAAATTCAGTTCTCCATAATCATTCCTTTAGTCCGGTGGGGTCAATATGATCACAAATTGAGGCTCAAATCATGACCATGTGACTTACTGCACTAATAAAATCTTGGCAAATAAAAACTAATGCAAAGCTAAAATGGTAAAGCAAAGCTAATTTAACGCATGCATCCCTTCTAACAAACAGATTTTCCAACTTCCGTCAACACAACAGTCCCAAGATTGTATGAGTGCAGTAAGTCGCGGATCTAAAGAAATAATCAGGGAGAATCGGATTTCACAAAATCACTTACAAAAGACTACAAATCATCTTTAAAAAACTGGCTACGTGTGACCATGGAAATGCAGTGACTATGCTAAGCTAAGCTAACAGAAGGGCTGTGAGAACCGAAAAAAACGTTTCTCATGTAAACCTTTATTCGGGTTTAACATTTCCATGTAAACGGAAGAGAAAGCACTTTAATTTCTTCTGGAAAAATAAATCGGATTTAAAAAACATCATGTAACCGTACCCACTGTAACTGTTGCTGTCACTGTCTTGTAATGTGTGCGTAAATTACCAAAAATAGTCACTTGCTTGATAAAGGTTTAAAACAATAACACTAACAGTAGAAAATATCTGTGTGAAACGTGTTCAACAAGCATTTTATATATTATGTAGTCTATAAAGCAGCTTCAGCTTTAGCTTTGTAGCCGCTAACTTCAACAGCCCTGTCAGCTGTACCCCTTTTTACCGTTAAATCTTCCTACCGCTCAGACAAAAATAAACCTTAACACTAATTTTCCTCCCTCCTGTGGTGAATGCACCCCGGAGGTTTTTGAAACAGATTTTGTACAGGATACATCATTACAGTAACGTTATCCTTTATCTCACTGTGTCTGCGTGAGGGAGGGACAGGGTGATAAATCACCTTTATTTACCACTTTTTTCTGCCTTATTGAGTTTGTCGGTGTAGCTTTTCCTCTCTATCAGATATAAGGTGCAAACTAATTGAAGTCTGATACTTTTACAGAGCAATGAGTTAGGTTTTTTTTTTGCAGTTTCAGGCCTTTATAGAGCATCTAGAGAAGTCAGCCTTTGGATTTTTCCAAGTTTGTCAGATAAATTAGTGTACATCTGGGCAGTTAGGAGCCACATGTGAAGTGGGTTGGACCAGAAAAATAGTAACATAATAATTTTTTTTGGTTTGTTTTATTGTGATAAAAGTAAAACTAGCATTCTTTAAAATTTAAAAACGACAATTAATATATTAATACCACTATCTAGGGACTGAAGTTAATAAATGTGTTTGTTCCTGTTTTAACTTAATTTCTCATCATGCAACGTGGTACTGCGCTTCCCATCAACCATCATGGCCATAGCAACATGATTGTAAAGCTATTGTGTTGCAAAATTACTAGTATCTCCCAAAATCTTGGTCCTATCAACTTGCCGTTTTCGTTAATCTCTTCCTTGACCAAAAATACATAAATATGCCAAACTGCAGTAGTCAGCTATTTCCAGATTTTATGCGATGCCCAAGACACACACACACACATAGAGTCCACTTCCCTTTTAAAATATAAGATTACATTATAAAAATGTGAATAACCTGAACAATCATGTAGAACTTGAAATTTCTTAAGAAAAATAATGAGCAATTACAACAATATTATGTATATTATGACTCAGGTTATTATTAACGCTTTATAGGTCACTTATAGAAATACTTTGAAATTCAAAATTTATTGGAGGACATAACAAGAATGTATTCCTTTTTTGAAAATTTTTCCAAATTTTTTATTGTTATGTGTAAAATCAAGGTCAGTGAAGTTACCATATTTGGTTCCTTACCTGTAACTGGCAAAAAAAAAAAATCCAAGAAGTATGTATAAAAATACAAGAAAAACACATGTAACATGAAAAGAGCATTATAACGACTTAAGTGCTGATGCAGACACCTGTCAACATACACATTATCACTTTGAACATCATTGCTTGTAATCGATGTGGAAATTACCAAAAATAGTCACTTGCCCAATAAAGGGTTAAGACTTACACTTACACTTAGAGATACAAACACCCAAAACAATTAATACAGGCATAATATTTTCAAAAATTACACATCTTTTTCTTAAGACAATTCAGGTTGCCCATATTTGTTCAGGTTATTCACATTTTATTGTGAAATAGTTTGTAAATGTAAATATTTTCATAATGCAATTTTACTTATTTCACATTAAACCATGAAGAACATTTAGAATTGCCATTATTCATAGATTATCATGCTGTTATTTTACTTGAGATCGCTTTGGGTTGTATGTGGCCCCTGAAATACAACAAGTTGAACGTGTTTGACTGTTATATTTAGTGTAATTATTGTACTTTAATTGCAAATTCACCCAGTTGGCCAGATTTGACCCTGTGGTTGGCCGGTTTGGACCCACGGGCCATATGTTTGACACCCCTTGTAACTGCATCTGTATTTTAACAGACCCTAGGAAGGGTAGCAAGCAACCACTATGATGGAAGCTAATGGGGATCCGTATAAACAATAAAAAATAAACAAATCTCTAATGTACATGCTGATTTAAAGTTGGTTCATTTCACATGTAAGAATTAAAATATAATGAATGCATATCAGTTTTCTGCATATAACTTAAATATTGTACCTTTAAATGTGCCAACTACTGTCAGATTCAGACGACAGATGAAGTGGATTTTTACTCGTACAGAACAGGAATAGTGCTCTCATTTCTGTGACGTGCGGTATATAATACATACATCTGCTGGTCTCATGCAGCAGGAGTCACTTTCAAAGTGATTCAGAGCTTCTAAGCTCATTAAATGTTAATCAGAAAAATCTATTTTCAGATCACTTGGAGATCTGTCATGAGGATTTGAGGCCAGCGAGGAGGACACTACCTCTGAGTGCTGAACAGGAATGTCCTTCACTAGTCAGAAACGGCGGAAAAGCAGATCGTTCTTGAGCTTTGATTTCTTTAAACTATTAACTGTTCCGTCTCGAAATGGCTCATGAGGCAGCACTGAGGCAGCCTTGTCTCACTGTGGCTTTTTGCAACACATCCACCGTCCTTTCCATTATTCATGAAGTGTTTTCTCAGACAGTGCCTTGAACCATGAGGAGTACTCCTGTCTGCTTCCTCCAGAAAGAATCCGGAGGAATGAGAAAAAAAAAAAAAAAAAACTGAGCTTGAGCGACACACACACACACACACACACACACACATATACACACACAGAAGAAGAGCTGTTTTCGCCTGCATTTGTAGAAAAACAGATGTCCAGTTCGAATGCAAAGAGGTTTAATAGTCTGGACGTTAGTGGAGATGAGGAGAAACGCTGTGAATGAATTGGATGCGTCTCTGTAACGGTCTGGATTGACTTGGCATCAACAAAACTGACTGTCATTACATCATCCGACAAGATTTCTTACTCTCTACACTGTTCGCTTTTCTGTAAAGGTTTATTGTGGCAAAAATATTCTAAGGAACTGAGTTATAGTCAAGTGTTAAAATGCAAAATGTGGGGTCAAAAGTTGAAGTCTGAATTATTGCTGCTCTATTTCCATTGCAACGTGGCCACGAGTATAAATATCAAAACATCACTTGATCATTTAACAGGATAATATTTCATATAGAACTCCCTGGATTTTTTACAGTTATTTTAACATTCATAGTTTGGTGTGTTTAGTGTTTTTATTGGAGTATCTCGGATGGATGTCTAATTTTATTTGAAAACATCTGGTCGACTGAGGAGTGGTAACGACGGGAGCATTGAGCTGTAGCTTAAAATGTGTAATTTGCAAAGAAAACAAGCAGCGCTGCAGCTGAATATCGTAAAGTAACATTGACAGGACGCTGTGTATTTGATGCAAACGAAGGCCATGTCTACATGAAACCGCATCTTTTAATCCGATCTTTGTCTTTGTCGTTTTCAAAATAGTGCTCCGAAAACACGGATTCGTTTCGGGAAATATCTGCATCCATATGAAACTACTGAAAACGACTGAAAACAACATAGTACAAATGCTAAACCTGCATGTGGCGTTGTAATATTTTCGCAAAAAATGGAGAAGACGTGGGGCATGTGCATAAAACTTGCACACTGTATACCAGGGGTGTCCAAACTTTTTTTAAAGAGGGCCAGATCTGATAATGTGGAGATTGCCAGGGGCCAGTGGTCCCTTCGGACGTTTTTTAAACAGTAAAAATTACATATAAAAGCGCTATTCTACAACAATTTTATTTTCATTATCGCAATATCATTTTTTAAAATGGCAATGTAACCAAATCTAAGCCACTCAGGTGTGAACAAATAAAAAAAAAAAAAAAAAAAACATTTCTCCCTTCCTTTCACATCTGGAGTCAGATAACATAGAACAAACCGTGTGGAGTATCTTAAACTTCCAAGAAGTTGATAAAAATCTTAACCCCACATTCATTTTAAACATGACTTATATGAGTAATCATTACTCATATATTACTCAGTAATGCAAAGTCTGTTAACATTTAAGATGAAAACATATGACTCTTACTCTTGTCTTTCCCAAAATCATTCAGAAAGTAATATTTTGTGTCACATCTACAAGTACATAACACCAGCAGTTAGAGGCAACTAACCTGGCAACTTGGTAGCCTGCCTTGGTGGCGAACTCACTGAACTCCCAGGTTCACATGAAGAGTCACTGTTGTGAGTTTAAAGCAGCTTGAATTTGCTTCACTTTTTCGGAGCGCTCACTCCCTGCTAGCTTGTCGTATGCGTTAGCATGTTTTGTCTGCTCGTGTCTCTTTACATTGAATTCCTTAAACAAGGCAACAGTCTCTCGACAAATTAGGCAAACACAATCACCTCGATTTTCAGTGAAAAAAAATTGTAATTCCCATCTCTCCTGGAAGCGGCGGTCCTCACTGTCAACTTCGTTTTTTTTATTTACAGGCGCCATGGTTAGAAATTAGCGAAAAGGGTTCACGGTAAGGTCACAGAGCCTGATAGCGTTAGAGTGGTGCTGCCACCATGAGGTGAAAGGAGAAACTGCATTTTGAACCTTTTATGATTCAGGTACGCGGTTCAACAGTCAAAACGGGCCATAAACAATACATTCTAAAACCGAAGCTGTGGGCCGTATAAAATCTGACCGCGGGCCGTGATTGGCCCCCGGGCCGGACTTTGGACATGCCTGCTGTATACAAACCCTAGACTACAGAAGAAGAAGAACAAGAACAACAACTCTCGGCGGTAGATCCAAGAGCGTGTAATGAATATTGTTAGCTATGGTTGTTTGTTGCTCATTATAATGAAAGAATAGCCGAAGATTTTGATTCCATATTTCTGATAAGCTCAATAGCTTTTGTGTCACAGGCACTGTTGTTGTTGTTGTTGTTGTCATTGTTGTTGTTGTTGTGAAGTGGTGTCTTGCTTCTGGGTGGTTACACTGGAAAAAATGCCCCTCTAAAATAAATGATTCCAAGATATTTTTTACTTGAATTAAGCTAAAAAATCTGCCAATGGAACAAGTAAAAATTATCTTGATAAATTTTCCAGATCTG
Organism: Sphaeramia orbicularis; assembly: GCF_902148855.1. Taxonomy (NCBI): domain Eukaryota; kingdom Metazoa; phylum Chordata; class Actinopteri; order Kurtiformes; family Apogonidae; genus Sphaeramia; species Sphaeramia orbicularis. The sequence goes on from NC_043969.1 coordinate 39,876,005, forward strand.
TTGTCTAAAAATAAGTTCTTATATCTCACTGAAAAGTTACTCTTTACGTGATTATATCTTATTTTAAGTGTGATGAGATATTTGGACTAGAAATGAGGAAAAATAGTCTTCTAAGACTATTTGTATAATTAAACTTTTTGGGTTGTTGACAAGAATTGCTTTTATAAGCCCTGACATAAGGTGTTTTGTATTTATATAGATGTGTGCATATGTATACAAATATATGAATGTTTCGATACTTGGCAATGTAGCTATAGATGTAGTATAATATCTGTAACAATAATAATACTATGTGGTGTCATTTATTTTTTTTATTTTATTTTTTTTGTTTATTTATGTCTCGTCCCAGATATTTTGTTCTGTTTTATATTATGCAAAAATCTAAATAAAAAGTAAAAAAAAAAAAAAAAAGAAATGAGAAAAATACACCTGGTAAGATTTTGATTTTTTACAGTGTAGAGAGGTGGGGCTATGACATCATTGTTTCAGAAAAGCTGCGGTTTGGTCGTACAGACGAGGACGTGAAACCAACATTTTCAAATGTATCCACTCTGGGACCCGCTTTCAAAAAGTTCAGTGACTGAAAATGCCGGTTTTCATGTTTGCGAAAGGCCTATCCGATACAAAACTTTTGCAGATACGACTGAAACCGTCTTCGTACGGACAGGGCCTAATACAGGGTGAGTCAGAAAAAACGCTCTTTTCATTTAAAGAAATTGTACCACTGAAATGGAAATGCTTATTTTTCTTTTGATTATACAGTCATATTGATGTGGTTATTGAGCATGTCTGGCGATTGAATCATTGATTTATGGCATAGCATAACAGAGGGAATGTCCATTGTTTATTGTGCACCGAAATATCTGCCAACACAGTTTATGCCACCGTGAATGAAATTGAAATTGTCAACCATTACAGCATGTTTACTCGCCATCAAAATGTTTTGTCTCAACGAAGTCGTCCGGCACGACCTTCAACCTGGCTACCATTCAGACTTGATGCAAATCTGTGCTCGTTGTCGCATCTCTAACACAGCTCTTCTCGCCATTCGTGTTCGTCGTAGGGCTTGGATTTCAGCCGTGATGCGATTTCGGAGTTCCTGAAGAGTTTGTGGAACAGTCTGATACACACGGTTTTTAAGATACCCCCACAAGAAAAAATCAAGGGGGGTCAAGTCCGGGGATCTAGGTGGCCACTCTCTCTCCTGACCCAAACAGACAACTCGATGAGGAAATAATACCTGCAATCGCTGTGGTCTTGTCATGATGAAAACTCCCTGGGCACTGTCATGTAGGCCTATGTCCTGAGTGTGAAAGCAAAGCCCCGACTCCTGTAATTGTTGTCAATTTCAAGTTTGTTCACTGTGGCATACATTGTGTTGGCAGGTATTTCAGTGCCCAATAAACAATGGACCTTCTCTCTCTTATGCAATGCAATAAATCTATGACTACATCACCAGACATGCACAATAACCACATCAATATGACTGCAAGGTCAAAAGAAAAATCAGTGTTTCCGTTTTAGCAGTACAATTTCTTGAAATGGAAAGAGCGTTTTTTCTGACTCACCCTGTACATAACATGGAAACGGACTTTTTTTTCCGAAGGCTAACCTCATTTTAGCTGTGGTTAACCCTATAACGCAGAACGTATCATATTTGATACATGAGTTTTGAAGCCCTCCATGTGATCAGTGTGATATTTTTTTCTTGAAGAACCTGATGTATACAATTAGATACATGCAATACACAGATAATCCACCAAGGGGGAGGAATTTGTTCACCAGAGGCCTTTCCAGTGACACTACAAGATTTTTTTTTTTGGTTGTTCAGAAGGACCAATAAAGGCTCCGGTTTCAAAGAACTGGAATTTTCTGTCAATGATTTAATGGTTCAGGTTTTACAGAGTTAACATTTGTGCTGTTGCTCATTCAGGTGAAGGAAAAGACCTGTACAAATGAGATAAGGAGTACACAGTGGAGCTAATGTGGTTTTGAAATGAAAGTAACACTTGCAAATAGTTCAGTCTTGTTGAACTATGAGCACTGAGTAAATAATAAACCTCCTTATCGGAAAACTGACAGATTTGGTGGGAAATTCTTGGAACCGCTGTGCATTTAAAATGGACTTTTTTATAGTTAAGGCCTTATTTCAGCTGCTACGTTCTGTTACAGGACTTTTAGCCAGTCTGTATTCTAATGCTAACAGAATTTAACCCATAAAGACCCAAATATGCGCCAGTGACCAAAAGCATCTACTGATATAAAATGTTACATAACTTCAGAACCGCTAATCCTATTAATACATGTAAATAATTGGTGTAAAATGCAGTTGGTCATCTTTTCATAGTCATCAGATATGACCCATTTGGACATCACTGGTCTACAAGGAAAATGCTTCCAGAATAAAAGTAATGAAATTTTACCACATGAGAGTCACTGATAAAGAAAAATCAAGTCAAAAATGCTGGTTGGCTGAACTTTCCAAGATACAGCCTTGGGTCAAAATGTGAAATTCAAGAATTAACGAGAGAATGGGTTTGACTCAAAAGGAATATTTGTCTCAGAGCGACAAGATCTACTTCAAAACACTGTCTGCACATTAGAATACATTCACTTTACAGGTTCTATTTAGTGGAAGATTTATAGAACTATTTTATAAATGTACATAAACCAATATATATGTGCAATAACACTTAATCATATACCTTGAAAACATCAGCAAACCGGCACTTTTGTCATTTGTTTTCCAATGAATCTTATTAAAATACGTAACATTTAGCACATTTAATCTCTGAAGCAAATCATTTCTAAAAAAAAAATTGTAGACCAGTGCATTCAGAGACTTCAATTTCACAGATTTTCATCCCTGATTCAAGCCCATTCGGTGCAATTTTAATTTCTTTACATTATAAATCCAGAGATGATTGTGTTTAAATGTTTAATCTGATCAGCTCAATGTGTTGTGTTTTTTTTCTAATATATTTTACTGTCCATTATTACAAAAATTTGGTTTTAGTTTCCATAGCTGTATTTATTTTATATCAACTATGGACAGCACCTACATGTAAAAGTGTCGTCCTCACCCAATGTATGAATGACTTTGTAACAGAGATAAGATAAGATAACAGAACACAAGATAACATAAGATAAGAAGTACCTTTATTAGTCTCGCAATTTACCATGTTACAGGAGCAAAAAACAATTACAGTAGCAAAAGCAAGAACAATATTGATGCTAAAAAAGATATTCTCAACACTAATAAGGTAAGAAATAGAGGTAAGACCAGAAAAATAATGAAAAAAAAATGGAATATAACCGCAATGTGTACTACAATTAAGACTGTAATATCAACAAACCAAGCAAACTTTCGTGAAAAAAGTATAAATACACCGAAATTGTATAAATAACAGCTATGTGCAGCAAATATTCTACAGCACAGGTGTCAAACATGCGGCCCAGGGGCCAAATCCGGCCTGCCAAAGGATCCAATCTGGCCCGTAGGATGGATTTGTGAAATAAAAAAAATTACACTGAAGATATTAAAAATCGAGGATGTCGAAATAATTTTAATTCAGATTCCACATACAGACCAATTAGATCTCAAGTGTGTCAGACCAGTAAAATACTATCATATTAAACCTATAAATAATGAAAACAGCAAATTTTATCTTTGTTTTAGTGTAAAAAAGTAAAATTACATGAAAATGTTTATTTTAAAAAACTGTTATTTTACAAAAAAGGTAAAAAAAAAAAAAAAAGTGAAATATCTTAAGATAAATAAACGCAATTTTACCAATATTCTGCCTGTTATTAGATGTTTTGTGTATTTGTAATTGTAATGTAAGTTGTAATGCACATGTGTAAGGGATAAACTGATAATCTGAGGCATAATATTGTCAAAATTGCACTTGTTTTTCTTAAGATGTTTTCAGTTGTTCATGTTATTCAGATTTTTGTAGATGTTAACATTATCAGAATTTAATTTGACTTTTTTCACTGTTATTATTTTACTGGTCTGGCCCACTTGAGATCAAATTTAGCTGAATGTGGCCCCTGAACTAAAGGGAGTTTGACACCCCTGTTCTACAGTAATTATTGTTATTCACTGATTTTAAGCAAACACAAATCAAACCTACTTGTGTTTTCCATTGAAACAAATCATTCCAGTCGAATACAACCTTCCCATCCGTCCACGCCATTCGATCTGTGCGATAAAAGCTTTCATCGTTCAGTCTGAGACCTTTTCACGTTGATAATAAAAAGTGGAGATCTCTCTTTAAGCTACAGTATTGTTAAATCAACAGCAGAAACAAAACACACACGAACAGATTAACAATATAGTGAACTGCAGGATTCGCTCCAAACCCTCAAGCTATGAATCATCTTAATGTAATACATGCCAGCAGGTGGAAATGAGTCAAATTGGTTCCCACAGTGAAATATGCATCAGACTAATACTTCTCTGCTGTAGTCAGGTTGGTGTACCATCACAGCCATTTTATTTCCACTATAAGATGGTCAAATAAGCTGTTTTGTTTGCAGCCTGAGATAGAGAACTCAGCACTGACTATTTTTTCCTCTGTAAGTTGCTGTTAACCCTCCGGTATCCGGGTGCGCCTTTTCGGCACACTTTGCACTTTGTTTTAAAAAACTTCATATTATTTTTCACAATTTAAATAAGGTTAGAATTCAAAAGTTTTTCATTTTTGCATTATCTTTACAATTCTGGCCACCAACTAAAATTTACACATTGTACACAAAAGAAAATTTTAAGACTAGCATCTGTCTCCCAGTTGTGCCTAAAACGCACTATTTCTTCCATTTGATATGTATGATTAGGGCTGAGCTTGATTTACAAAAATAAAATCAAATTAGAGCAAAAAAATAAATCAAAATATAATATTTAATAGTTTGATCTATATGTGTGCATTTTACGCACACTTGGTGACAGATGCTAGTATTTTTGAACATTTGACCTAGTATGGAAGTAAATCTGTCTCATCAAATTTTGAATTATAAAAGCTATTGAATTTCTAGCACTGAATTTTTTTGCACTGAAATTAAGTATCTGAATTTTTTTGTCTCTGAATTCAACTATGTTCATAATTTAGGATTAAAAAATTCAGAAACAAAAAATTCAGATGCAAAAAATTCAGATGCAAAACATTCAAAAGCAAAAAATTCAAACACAAAAAAATCAGATGCAAAAAATTCAAAAGCAAAAAATTCAGATGCAAAACATTCAGATCACACATCTGCGCTGACCGTCTTCCTGCATCGGCGTCACATGACCAACCTAACGTAACTCGATTGGCTGGCTGTCGGTTCAACTTGCAAAAGAATCGATTGCTTATCCTTGGTGTCCCGGATGTGTTATCTGAATTTTTTGCATCTGAATTTATTTTTATTTATTTATAATTCAAAATCTGATGAGACAGATTTACTTCCATAACCTAGCGCCAAAAATAATAATGCAAATTAACCAATGTTGGAGTTAATCATTGACATATGCCAGGCTGCAAAAATCAAATATGTGATCCACTTTTTATGTAGTATATTGAAATTTTTTTATTTTTATTTTTTGCATCCAAAAAAAAAAAGTTTGTTTACATTACAAACACGGCATTTAAAGGGTTAAAAAATGTGACAGTTATTGAGTTTTTGGTATTTTTATTTACAGCTCAAGTTGATGAAATAGAAAAAAGTGTAAAAGAATTAAAAAACAAACTGTGTGAGAATTTTTTTGACATTATTCCACAAGTGTGCCAAAAAGGCACACTTGGTGCTTAGTCAGGGCCTTGCTGGACGGGATATCGGAGGGTTAAAGAAGTGATATTTTCTCATTCTCATTTTATTTGCACAAAATAAAAACAGCAATAGAAAAAAACAACAATATTCAAACAAGTAACAAAATTGTGCAGGAGAGGTTAGAAGCCAGAAAGAAGGCTTATATGAATACCTCCCCCGAAAAGAACAATACATGGAAAAAAAATAATTAAAAAATACAATATAACTGAAATAATAAACTAAAGTAAAAACAATAAAAATGTAATCCACATTACAAATCATCAAGTACAAATCAAGTAATATACTGCCTTACATTTTTTTCATGAATTAAAGTCTTTTTCAGATGCTTTTTAAACAATGATAAAGTAGATGTTGATTGAAGTTCAGGTCTTAGATTATTCCACAGATTTGGTCCACCATATTTCAGAGAATACTGACAGACTGAAGTTCGGAGAGTACGGAAGATAAAATTTGCTTGAAAATCGTGTCGGAAAGTTGTGAATAACAGAAGACAACATAAAGAAATTGTGAAAAACTTTAGGAAGAATATGAGTTAAGTGAACATATTTGGACGTGAAGACACAGGTCTGGTAAACGTTCACATCAAAAACTGAGAGAAGATTGAATTTTTTTGAAAAGAGGAGCAGATGAGTCGAGTCTCTTAGAAAAACTGATCATTCTTAAAAATTTCTTTTGAATTAAGAGAATCTTATTGAGATACGTGGGACAGGTTGATATTTCGCTTTATTAAATGGAATTATGCATTTTCAAACATTTCCCTGTGGTCTACATAAACTGTAAATGCTCTGCTTGGGTCTGAATTCTTCATTAATTCAACTCCACAGGTCCATCTTCAACCCTATTTCTGAGTAATGACACCAGAAAGGCCGTTTTGAGCGCTGGCCCTTTAAATGCAAATGAGGCAATTCACATCCCACCCCTTCCAGGTTGTTGACTGTGCTGGTCTGTCCCGTTCACCCACTTATGTTCATTAATACGACCAACAACTGAACATTTTAGCTAATCGGCTCGAAGTCTGGACATATTTTCAGTTTTTATTACAATCGCTGCTACTGACAAACAATTATGTCGTACTCGGAGAATTTTCATCGGAAGTCTTGACCTTATATGTGCAAATGTTATGAGGTAACTAGTTATAGACGTAACAAATTAAGCAGGAATTAAAGCAGGTTGTAGAAATCCACTCAATTTTCGCCAAAATTAATATAAAGATAGCTTTGCAGCACCTGGAGGGTTCAAATTCAAACTTAAAAAAACTATTCGTGTTCAAATACACAAATAAATGAACCATAGACTAATATAAGTGGGTTTAGCAAAATATGACCCCTTTAACCCTTTATCGGCCAAGTGACTATTTTTGGTAATTTCCACGTACATTACAAGACAATGACAGCAACAGTTCCAGTGAGGACAGTGAGTCACCAGTCTCAGGTCCAATGTGGTCTCCAGGGTCTGTAAGGTCCACCTCTGCATGAACAGTGGGTGTACCTCCCTTGTTAGGTACCATGAAGTAATGGTACTAATGTAAGTAATTAGATTAGATTACATTACATTACATTACATTAGATTTTATTGATCCCACAATGAGGATATTCAACAGTCAAGGCAGTAACAAAAAAAAGTGCAAGAAAAAAGTGTACATGCATAAGGATAGTGCAAAAGAAAACAATATAGAATAAAAAATAATCATAGCAATACAAAAAAAAAAAAAAAAAAAAAAAAAAACTACATAGATGATGTTCAGTGTAATAGTGTGTACAGTCGTGGAAAAAATTATTAGACCGCCCTTGTTTTCTTCAATTTCCTGTTCATTTTAATGCCTGGTACAACTAAAGGTACATTTGTTTGGACAAATATAATGATAACAACACAAATAGCTCATAGTAGTTTAATTTCAGAGCTGATATCTATCCACTTTCCATGTTTTCTTGATAATAACCAAAATCACTTCAGTTCTTACATTAATATCTATGGCATTGTACTGACAAAAACAGTGCTTTTAGGCATTCCATGTTTTCTTTTCTGTCTGTTTTACTCACATGATACACACAGGAGTTAGTACTTGATTGCATAACCATTGTTTTTGATGACTTTTGATGGTCTAATAATTTTTTCCGTGACTGTATATTGACAGATGTCTGTATCAGCACTAATGTTCTAATGTTCTAAAATGCATGTTCTTTTCATCTTACATGTGTTTTTCTTATATTTTTTGTATATACTTCATGGATTCTTTTTGCCACTTACGGTAAGGAACCAAATATGGTAACTTCATTTACTGTGATTTTCTACATAAATATAAAAAACAATTTCACAAAAGTAATGAGTCTTGTTATGTCCTCCAATAACACATTATGGTTCAAATTAATTTCAGAGTATTTCTATGAGTGCCCTATAAAGGGTTCATGTCTTATTGCCTGGATCCACTTTTCTCTTGTTAAAGGCTGTTTTTCAGCTCGACAATTTCTAAAGGTATTTCCTGGTTCTTTACCGTCTTGGTAGTTCATCAAACACATAATAGCTTTTAGGCTTTTTATATATACTTATTGGATTTTTTTTTTTTTTTTTTTTTGCCACATATGGGCAAGGAAACAAATATGGTAACTTCACTGACGTTGATTTTCAACATGACATTAAAAAATTTGGAAAAATTTCACATAATATTATGTCCTTCAATAACACACTATGGTTTAAATTTTCAATTTCAGAGTATTTCTATAAATACCCTATAAACGTTTCACCCTTTATCGGGTAAGTGACTATTTTTGGTCATTTCCACATACATTACAAGACAGTGAGTCAACAATCTCAGGTCCAATGTGGTCTCCAGGGTCTGTAAGGTCCACCTGTGCATGAACAGTGAGTGTACCTGCTTTGTTAGGTACCATGAAGTAATGGTACTAATGTAAGGAATGATGTTCAAAGGGAGAATGTGGATGTGGCACTTATGTTGTAATGCTCTAAAAGTGATGTTCTAATGTTCTAAAATACATGTTCCTTTCACTTTTCATGTGTTTTTCTTGTATTTTTATTATATTTACTTCTTGGATTTTTTTTTTTTTTTTATTTTAACTTCATTGACCTTGATTTTCTATATAACAATTAAAAAAATGTAAAAAATTCATGAAAGTAATATAATAAAATGAGTAAATAATAATAAAAAATATATATAATATAGCAATATAGTCTTGTTACGACCTCCAACAACACACTAAGGTTGAAATGTTGAATTTCAGAGTATTCCTATGAGTGCCCTATAAAAGGTTAATGACTCATAGATTCGAGTAAAAAGAAGAAACACAATAATGGGTGGTGTATCAGTACCGGAGATGTTCATACTGTTGTTTTTACTGTGATAACACCATCATTTTGTGGACGTTGTTAAAGCTTCAATTTTGTGGAGTGTTACTGTGTAGTTAGAGTTGAGAGTCACGGCTGTGTGCTCATTACCTTAAATGAAGACATGGGGATAGGACAAAAGGAAGTGGGATATCTGCACCAGCATGTTAAGCAGAATCTCAGCCACAAAGGAGAAACTCTGCTATCTAACGAAGCACAATGGAGGAAAATATAATGTATGCAAATGAGGGAAACAGACAAAGACCCTATTCTTCTCTCTGCGGTCTGTCGACTGTATCGCTACAGAAATATCTCCTCAGCACATCCACTGCACTTAAACTACACGACATCCCAATAATTCTATTAATTCACCACCAGCATCTGTACATTTACATACATTTATATATGCGATCTAATATATATATGTGATCTGACTGTGTTTACTTACCTCAGCAGAGTGAAAATAGAAGCTGAACGACCGGTCTTACTAAGTGATACAACTGTTTTAATTTTTTTTTTTTTTTTTAAAGGACTCGAGGCCAGATCAGCGCTGTAAAATCCACACTTATTCTACACGATGAAAACACTGTTATTAAAAGCAGTTGGTCAAGTGCGCAGCGTATACAGGCCTCGGAGCAAATCGTGAAATTGGATTAAATTACATGGTGATACTTTGAGCTGGATGTAGAATTTAATGCATCCCGTTCGCACGACTATCATCGTAATTTAAATTGGCTCAGAAGGAGGCTTTTGAACCCAGAGCGGTAATTAAACACACAGAGGCTTGTTTTTCTTAAGTCGTCTATTGAAGTTCAGAGTATGTAATAGCCGTGGTGTTTTCTGAAAATGGAAGATATGTACAGAAACGTACATGCCATGTTAATATGTGTTAAAGTCGGATCGTGACACGGTAAAAGATGTGCGTCCTTCTGTATCTTGTGGTTTCAGCCTGTACACAGGATTCTATTGCTATGTTTTGTTTTGTTTTTTTTCTATATAGTAGTAGTAGTAGTAGTAGTTTATTCAGTCATGACAACACCAAATATTGGACACAGTATTGACATTTCATGCAAAGGAAAGAAAAAGAATCACAGAATCACAAAATCAAGAATCTTGTGTTGAATAATGTGTTGAGTAACGACTGAAAAGGTATAGGCAGAAGCAGACCGCTTATCAAGGCCTATCCTATATTACAACTTTTTAGGCTACCAACCTCCAAAGAAACAACAACAACAGATAATTAATCGCATTTATAAGCTTCAAAAATAGCTTTACAAACCATTTTCTTAAAAACCAAAAAAGAATTACATGTTTTTAAATTTATGTTGGCATCATTCCAAAATTTAACTCCAATAATGGACACACATCTCCTTTTCATACCTTTTTTAGCTTTTTGTACAGTAAATTTTCAAACACCTCTGAGATTATATGGAATGTCCTGAATTGAAAAGAACCTCTGTATTGGGTCTATGCAAAAATTTTGTTATATTAAAGGGGTTCTATGTAGTATTGTTGTTCCAAACTTTGGGAGTCACGTTCCAAAAACACATTCTGTTATTATGTTAAGTTATTTGATGATGACAATAGGGATGGGATTAATTAGTTATCATTTAACCCTTTCATGCATAGGTCACTCCGGTGGACAGTTCTTCTCCAGCTGCTCTCTTTTATATATTCATGGGTTTTGTTGTTTTAGTTCCATATCAGCCAACACAGTGAACACTTATGCATCGTCTCATACACTGACATTCATACCATTACTGTAACTTTGCTGTTCTTGATAAACCTGATCTGCAGTAACATGTTTAAGTGTAAATCAATTATTATTTGTAAGACAAGAAGGGTTTTTTTTTTGCATATTATCTCCATGAAGTGAGTAATTACTAGCATTAGAATATGTTAAAATGTGAGAAGACTTCAGATTAGCGGCATTAAAAATGTTTTTATTTCATTGTTTTCATATTACTTTCTGATATTGGGTTTTAAGCACATGTTTCTTTACTTCACAAATTAAATGCATGGATATTTTTGTAACTCCATAGAAAAAAAAACTCGATCGCATTGGTTTTTTTCATGCCTAAGGAGGAATAAAAACACTGAAGAAAAAAATCTTGACTAAGGTTCTCACAATTTATGCATGAAAGGGTTAAATAACTTTCTCTTCCTCCCACTTGTTTTCGAGTATAAATAAAAGATTTTTTAATTTTTGAACTTGCATGTATTCTGTAAATGCTGGAAATAAACAAATAAATTAACGAATGATGAATGAAACACTTGAGACAACCAAAACTACCAATGAATCAATGCTATGTATCCACAGACTGTATCTTTTACTAAATAAAGTATAAAACTCATTATTTACACACATCTGAATTATGGTATCATCAAGTTTCCTTCAAACTAAAACTCCTAGATGCTTATTTTGACAGTCGCTCAAAATACACTTTGTCTTAAAATCTTCTCGTGCTGCATCAGCTGATAGTTTACATTGTAGCTCCGTTAGCTTAGCTCTGTTTTCAGACTGAAAACAGCCACAGTAAAACCACTACTCACCTCTCTTTTCTGTACGGTGCGTGTTGTCAATAGCTGAACTAAAGATCTGTTTGGAATCGAACAAACAAGGTCAGAACTGTCACAGTTCAGTCCGAATCATGGATGAACAAACCGCAACTTAGCAAAGATAGTAACATCAAATAATAACTTTATACCTTCATAAGCCTGTGTAGAAGAAATGCTGCCGTTTCAGCATCAAACTCCATTCTTTTCATTTAGAGCTGTGTCCAGTGGCGAAAACAACTACAGTACTTCTACCTTTTATGACTTTGTCGATTTCTTTGGCTCTAAAAGTTGTTTCTTAATGGTTCTCAGAGCATTTTGTCACTTTCTGAAGCTTTGGTCAAAGGCCCCATGGCGTTAGTTTTTCACAACATGGCAGACCGGCAGATTGAAATTTGAGGCGGTTTTGGGATTTCAGTGTTTCCTTCTTTCCTTTTTCCTTGACATCTCACAGTATCTTTAAAAAAAAGGTCCATAAACAAAGCAGCTTTTAACAATCCTATACTTCTTCTACTACATTTATTGCAGACGTTTATAGATGCTAGCACCACCATGTGACGACACTAGTGGAAATATGCCAAATACGCTTTTTTTTTCTTTCACGCAACATGTCAAAAGTTAAAAATCCTCTCGACAGTTTCATCTTATGTAGCGGTCACAAGTCAAATTTTCCACAAAAATCCTTATATGTGCTTGTGCTCTCGTTGCTGTTGTAATTGCTTAATTTCAACAAATGACCGACTCCCAGCACAATACAGACTTCAACATAAACTTCATGGCCTCACACAAAATCTTACATATCAGATCATTAACCCTTTCATGCATGAATTGTGAGAACCTTAGTCAAGATTTTTTTCTTCAGTGTTTTTATTCCTCCTTAGGCATGAAAAAAAACAATGCGATCGAGTTTTTATTTTCTATGGAGTTACAAAAATATCCATGCATTTAATTTTTTAAGTGAAGAAACGTGTTTAAAACCCAATATCAGAAAGTGATATGAAAACAATGAAATAAAAACATTTTTAATGCAGCTAATCTGATGTCTTCTCACATTTTAACATATTCTAATGCTAGTAATTACTCACTTCATGGAGATAATATGCAAAAAAAAAACTTCTTGTCTAACGAATAACAATTGATTTACACTTAAACATGTCAGTGCAGATCAGGTTTATCAAGAACAGCAAAGTAACAGTAATGGTCTGAATGTCAGTGTATGGGATGGTGCGTTAGTGTCCACTGTGTTGGCTGATATGGAACTAAAACATCAAAACCCATTAAAATACAAGAGAACAGCTGGAGAAGAACTGTCCACTGGAGTGACCTATGCATGAAAGGGTTAAATGATAACTACATGAGATGAAGTTGTGATGCTCAAGTCAACTAATGCTCGCTCTGTTTTGTTTTGCAGCTTCAAGGATCTTTGCGAAGAAAGATCGAAGGCCACGCGCCAGGACAAACACCAAAGCAGAATGGCCTCTCTTGTGCTTTCACTGGAACGGACTTTAAGCGGGTCCGTCTAGACTCTGGTCTGGGACAGGGGTCCTGCAACCATAACTTAACCCAGTCTCAGTCTCTGCAGGGCTCGTCCGTCATGGGTATGCAGAGGAAGAATTACATGATGCCCCATGGTGTGGGCTCAGACATATTCAACATGACCCTGAAAGAGATGAAAAAAGAGCCCATTGAGGTCCAGTCTTGTGGCCAGTCACATGGAGAGATGATTTTTGATTTCAAAGATGAAGGGGGTGGTCACATCGACCCAGAGCTCCAGGACCTGTTTGATGAGCTGACTAAATCGGTGCCGCCGCTAAATGACCTTGAATTTGAGAAGATGCTGAAGCAGGATGACACGTTCGGTTTGGATTTAGGTCGTCCGAGTTCAGCGGGAGCAGCTGGCAGTCTGTGCTCCCCGTTGGATAAGCCAATAAAGATGGAACACTCCCCGGATTTCAGCCAGGTTCATTGCGGATCACCACAGCTTCGTCCGGCCTCAGCGGGACCGTCGTTCACACTGACCAGCACCTCCCCGACGGCGTCCTCGCAGAAAACCAACGCCCAGCCGGGACACCCCAGAGCCATGCCCTGCTGGCCCGAAATATCCCACGCCGAGCAGCTGAAACAGATGGCGGCAAACCAGCAGCAACCAAGCTCCCTTCTTCATCATCACCACCAAACGCCACCTGCAGGCCTGACCAGCTGGGCGCCCGCCATGAGCACCCACTCCTCCACCAGCTCCTTCCCACAGGATAAGGTCTCAAACCCCGCCTCTCTTAACCAGCAGAGGATTGGCTCCCAGAATAAAGGCTTGAACAACTGCCTCTTCAAGTCCAACGGCCACAGTGGTTCCCATCATCTAGACATGAAGGTTCTCAGCATCAAGCCAACGTTGCACTTCAGCCCCAAAGCCCCCCACACCGCCAGCCAGCCGATGCCTATCATGGCAAGCTCAGTGAACAAGACTTCATCTCAGCAGCAGCAGCAGTCGCCGTCAAGCAGCCAGAGTCAGCCTCATTCAGCTCTCCACTTCCAGAACCAGCAGATCCCGGGGCCTCTTTGTTTGCAGCAGAAGTCCGGACCCCCACACGGAGGAGGAGGCCTGCCCTTCAAACTGTCACAACAGCGACAGGTAAGCGCTCGGTCCAACATTCCTTCACACATGGCCGCTCAAGGCTGAAAACCTTATATCTTCAAAAGGTTTCAGGAAGCAGAACAAAATGGCCTTGTTAGCGGCTCAATGACATAACATACATTTTTTACGAGCTCAGGAACTTTACAAGTGGAAAGGGGCACTAAAATCACCAAATTTAGAGATAGTTGTCAGTGAAGAATAACACTGGGTTACAAAAAATATGTTTTTTGCAAGTTGTCTAGGTTTTTTCAACTGAATTAGGACCATTTTGCACCGCTAAATCCAATAATGACATCTGTTTTTCTCAATCAGGTCAGGTTTTTTTGCTAATTTGATTTTGAAAAATTGGATCTTCTCACAAAATTGATTACATTTTTGTGACTTTATCAGTTGATTTTTTTATATAGTTCTCACCCAAAATAGGTTTTAAGAGAAAAAAAAATCATTTGATCACTTGATTCCTGTTAGGTACAATGGTGTATTCACCGCAGATGTAGCAGAATACGTCAGGCTTATTTTTGCAAGATCTTCTAGTCGAAGCCATTTCATTCACCTGTAATATTAAAAAAAACATTAATTATAAATTGGCAAAAGTAAAATCTTCAGAACTCGTTTATTGCAAGAAATATGAAAGAATTTTGTATCATATGATGTGAAAATGCCCATAAATGTAAGCAAAAATGTTAAAAAGCCAATATGTAGCATAGTTCAGAAAGTTGACCTGATTGAGCAAAATTAATGTGATTTTTGGATTCATTTCACCAAAATGATCCTAAATCAGCTCAAAAAACGTAAACAATAAATTTGTTGTTGACCAGTGTTATTCATGGCCAGCAAACATGCATGGATTTACTTTCATTTGTGACATAACATTCACTTTCTATTATGTGTAATTTCACAGGCAGTTGGCCAAAATGTATTACATACGGTGTGACAGTATTATTTAATTGTTAATTAAAAATAAGGCTGCAGAAAAAAATGATTGATGACCTGTTATCCCTGAACATTCCAGTTTACTCATAACAGTCTGATAACGCTTTATAATCTCCCAATGTATAAATATACAGGATATTTTTTACTTTAATTCATTTATTTGTTATTAGTTTGTAAAAAGGGAGTGGGAGTCTATAAGTCAGTGGTTCCCAACCTTTTTTGTCTTGTGACCCCATTTTAACATCACAAATTTCTAGCGACCCCAGACATTCAAAACTGAGACTTTTTTTTTTTTTTTTTTTTGCTAAAATTAATGTGTTTTTGATCCTGTAATACTTTTCTATACTATGTTTCAAATACAGGTTAATTTTGAGACATTTAGTCTATATAATGTATATTATTACGGACAGAAGCAGTAAATCCAGGTGTAGATTACTGCACAAAGGGAGAATTTTATTTTTCTCAGATATGTACAGTCAGTTCAGCTTGGATTTACAAGGCTGACAATTAATACTGAACAAACAAGAACTCAAACTATGAATTATGAAAGAGCTGCAGCATCTGAAACCGACCACAATGAACATTTGACAGATAAACAGAACCCCAGTGCTTCAGTTTCAGCTTCACAGTTTGTCATGTTTTTTATGTACAGGGGTTGGACAAAATAATGGAAACACCTTAAAAAATCAACAAAATATAATTTAATATGGTGTAGGTCCGCCTTTTGTGGTAATTACAGCCTCAATTCTCCGAGGTATTGATTCATACAACTTGTGAATTGTTTCCAAAGGAATTTTAAGCCATTCTTCAGTTAGAATACCCTCCAACTCTTTTAGAGACGATGGCGGTGGAAATCGACGTCTTACTTGAATCTCTAAAACTGACCATAAATGCTATAGACCTCAATAATGTTGAGGTCTGGGGACTGTGCCGGCCATACGAGTAAGTAAGTAAGTAAATTTTATTTGTAAAGCACTTTTCACAGACAGAGTCACAAAGTGCTTTATCAATTCAAATCAGAATCAAATTAAGTTTACAGAGACCCAACAGAATCCTTCAGGAGCAAACACTTGCATACGAGATGCTCAACTTCATTAGAATGTTCCTCATGCCATTCTTTAACAATTCTAGCTGTATGGATTGGGGCATTATCATCTTGAGGTGAAGGTGTTTCCATTATTTTGTCCAACCCCTGTATGTGATTTTCTCTTTCAACTCACCATATGTTTTTTATTGGTAAGGGTTTTTTTTTTGTTTTTTGTATGAATCACTAGAAATTTCAGGCGACCCCATGTGAATTCCAGGCGACCCCACGTGGGGTCCCAACCCCAAGATTGAAAAACACTGCTATAAGTTATACTTCTTCCCACTCCTTTTAGAGCACTGAAAAAATTTGTTTGACCATGTTTTATGGTTCTTTGTTATCTGATGATTCTATGTGCTCGAAATAAAACTAAACTAACTAACTAATTTCAGGAACTACTTATTAAAAATGCTGCTGTGAAAGAACAAGACTTAAGGATAGGTATGGGAACAAAGTCACAGAAGAAGAAAACAACATTCCTGTTTTAAACCCTTAGGCCACTGAAGTATAGATTTCTGACAGTATTTGGTGCACCTGAATGTACCATAGTGTCCCTGTCCTTGTGTGTGTCAAACTCAGGCAAAGATAATAGAGCATAGACTCATCATCTCTTTAAATTATGCAAATATTACATTTTCAGACTCACATGCCATGGTTACTTCGGTGCAAAAATGTACTAATGTGGAGGATATCGTTCCAAAATTTACCCACCGAAACAACCAAAAACCAAAAAAAAACACTGCTGGTTTCATTTCAAACCTTGCCAGATTTTTGTAACCATTACTTATTATTGATTTATTGTCCCATATCCATAATAAGTACATTCTTAGGCCTAAACTTTCAAAAAGATTGGAGGAGGGTTCTTGTTTTACTCTGTAATTCCATTGGTATAATTGCAGAATTCAGTCCTGATTAGCAGGAAATCAACTTTAACTGGTTTTGGCAGCGTTATGCTGAGTCCTGATTGCTGGAAAAATTTTGCGCTGGGTTGTGTTGGCTGTTCACTAATAATAAGCTGACAGATGGATTTATAACATCTTTAGAACACACATATTTGAGGCCAGTACATGATTTGGAGTAAAATTATAGGAAGACGAAGATGCTTCATGTCCCGAATACCAAAACATTTTCCCTATTCAAAATTTCTGACTGTATTAATACTCTGAGGAGCAGATAGATGGTGTTGATTGAGTTTAAATGCACATTTTTGATTAATTATAGAAGGTAAGTTATGAAGTCAAGTGCAAAACTCTCTGTTGGTTCCTCCACATATTTAATTTCTTGTATGTTTTTATGTTTGTCTTTTTATCCCACTGTGATGTAAATCATATAGCACAGGTCGCTCCGCTTGTAGTAACAAGATCCGTAGCGCGCTCATACTCAGATTATTATTCCTCATCAGTTGTTTTCCTCAGTTTGCTCGCGGCAGCCAACCTGCTGTCTGAATCTACAACAATGCCATGCTGTTTGTTTTGGGACTTCATTTCCATTGTTCTCGCTGCTGTCTGGGCCTTTTACTGTTGTGACTCCCTTGAATATGTATTTCCCCTGAAAGTGTTTTGACGATGACACAGATTGCCAGAGCATGGTAGATTAACATGCAGGACTTCTAATTTCTCTGCTTGTCATGGTGGCTCCCCGTCAGGGCACAGATATGCACAGCGGGATTTGCTAATTGGAGGTTGTTAGCTACAAGGGACAAGTGGTGGAAAATGACAGTAATCTGCTTAGCCTGGTGCCGGAGGTTGAATCACTGATTTGTTATGATTGGGGAGATTTAGACCGTCCTCGCTTTCATTTTTGCACTAACAGTATCTGTAGCTGTCTTTGTGTGAAATGATAATGCAGCCACACAAGCGAGCGTTCATAACCTCTGCAGATCAAGGGAAGCGCTCAAACTACTGGGTGAGAAACGGGAGGGAGTCGGACCGACGTTTAAGTAAACACGGTGAATGAACAGGAGCGTTATCACACACGGCTAAAACAGAACTGGTTTTACTACAGTACCAGGGAGCCATTTACACTAAACAGAGGCCGCAGGGTCATGGGTTCACACAAAACTCACTTAAAATCAGGGCTGTAATACCAAATATTTCATAAATGTATGTGTTAGGGCTGGGAGATAACATAAAAATGGAAATTTATTTGTATTATAGTTTAATTTATGAGTGTATTTTATAATTATACAGTGATATATACTGTTATTGAGTCATAGAATTGTTAACATAAATATTTTTTAAAGGCAACTATAATAATAGTAATGATAAAAGCAGATACCTGATTAATTGGCTGATATCAAACCTCCAGAAATTTCAAACCTAAAAAAAATGCATGTCTGAGTCTACTTTTTTCACTTCATTAAGCATTGGATAACTCTTGAGCTCTACGTGTATGTCAAAAGCAATAAATCCTTAAATTAGCGCTGGACAATTAGGTTTCTCTCCATAAATATCATGAAAACATTGCAAAAATGTTATTAAATTGTTTATATTGACAAACATCATATCATTGCTTTCCTAAAATCATTGAAGTCACTTTTTTCAGATTTTTCTGGATACGCAAATATAGTATTTGATGATTTAAACAAAAATCCAATTACTGGGTGAGGATGGGAGGGAGTCGGACCAACGTTTAAGTAAACACGGTGAATGAACAGGAGCGTTATCACACTTGGCTAAAACAGAACTGGTTTTACTACAGTACCAGGGAGCCATTTACACTAAACAGAGGCCGCAGGGTCATGGGTTCACACAAAACTCACTTTAAATCAAGTCTGTAATACAGAATATTTCATAAATGTACATGTTAGGTCTGATTATTTCACTGTTTTGTATTTTTATGTTTTTTAAATCAATTCAACGATTTCCATAAAGCCCTGTGAGGTGACTTTGTTGTGATACTGGGCTCTATAAATGAAACTGAAAATAAAAATGGAAATTGATTCATGTCATAGTTAAATTTTTGGGTGTATTTTTATAATTATACAGTGATATATACCATTATTGCATCATAGAATTGTTCAGATAAAGACTTTTTAAAGGCAAATATAATACTACCTATAAAACTAATACCTGATTAATTGGCTGATATCAAACCTCCAAAAATTTCAAACCTAAAAAAAAAAAAAAGGCATGTCTGAGTCTACTTTTTTCACTTTATTAAGCATTGGATAACTCTTGAGCTCTACGTGTATGTCAAAAGCAATAAATCCTTAAATTAGCGCTGGACAATTAGGTTTCTCTCCATAAATATCATGAAAACATTGCAAAAATGTTATTAAATTGTTTATATTGACAAACATCATATCATTGCTTTCCTAAAATCATTTAAGTCACTTTTTTCAGATTTTTCTGGATACGCAAATATAGTATTTGAGGATTTAAGCAAAAATCCAATTACTGGGTGAGGATGGGAGGGAGTTGGACCAACGTTTAAGTAAACACGGTGAATGAACAGGAGCGTTATCACACACGGCTAAAACAGAACTGGTTTTACTACAGTACCAGGGAGCCATTTACACTAAACAGAGGCCGCAGGGTCATGGGTTCACACAAAACTCACTTTAAATCAAGTCTGTAATACAGAATATTTCATAAACATATGTGTTAGGGCTGGGAGATAACATAAAAATGGAAATTTATTTGTATTATTGTTTAATTTAAGTTTATTTTTATAATTAGACATTGATATATACCTTTTTTTTGGTAGTGGTTTATTGTTCTTATTTATCAATTTAATTTATTTCTTTATTTTTTTGTTTGTACCTGGATGGCTTTTTAATCTATCCTGTATTTTATTCTTTTTTGGGGGGTTTTTATTTATTCTTCTGTATAGCTTTTTTTTTTTTCTTTTTTGTACAGTTTCTATGTCTTTAAATCTATTCTGTGTTTTACTCTTCTATTTTGGTTTTAATTATTCTTCTGTACAGCACTTTGGTCCACTGCAGTGTTTTTAAAGTGCTGTACAAATAAAGTTGGATTGGATTGCATCATAGAATTGTTCGGATAAAGACTTTTTAAAGGCAAATATAATACTACCTATAAAACTAATACCTGATTAATTGGCTGATATCAAACCTCCAAAAATTTCAAACCTAAAAAAAAAAGGCATGTCTGAGTCTACTTTTTTCACTTCATTAAGCATTGGATAACTCTTGAGCTCTACGTGTATGTCAAAAACAATAAATCCTTAAATTAGCGCTGGACAATTAGGTTTCTCTCCATAAATATCATGAAAACATTGCAAAAATGTTATTAAATTGTTTATATTGACAAACATCATATCATTGCTTTCCTAAAATCATTGAAGTCACTTTTTTCAGATTTTTCTGGATACGCAAATATAGTATTTGATGATTTAAGCAAAAATCCAATTACTGGATGAGGATGGGAGGGAGTTGGACCAACGTTTAAGTAAACACGGTGAATGAACAGGAGCGTTATCACACTTGGCTAAAACAGAACTGGTTTTACTACAGTACCAGGGAGCCATTTACACTAAACAGAGGCCGCAGGGTCATGGGTTCACACAAAACTCACTTTAAATCAAGTCTGTAATACAGAATATTTCATAAATGTATGTGTTAGGTCTGATTATTTCACTGTTTTGTATTTTTATGTTTTTTAAATCAATTCAACAATTTCCATAAAGCCCTGTGAGGTGACTTTGTTGCAATACTGGGCTCTATAAATGAAACTGAAAATAAAAATGGAAATTGATTCATGTCATAGTTAAATTTTTGGGTGTATTTTTATAATTATACAATGATATATACCATTATTGCATCATAGAACTGTTCAGATAAAGAATTTTTAAAGGCAAATATAATAACAACAATTATAAAAGCAGATACCTGATTAATTGGCTGATATCAAACCCCAAAAATAATTTAAAAAAAAAGAATGTACGTCTGAGTTTTTCACTTTATTAAGCATTAGACCTCCACATAAATGTCAAAAGCAATAAATCCTTAAATTAGCGCTGGACAATTAGGTTTCTCTCCATAAATATCATGCAATGATGATATTAAATTGTTTATATTGACAAACATCATATCATTGCTTTCCTAAAATCATTTAAGTCACTTTTTTCAGATTTTTCTGGATACGCAAATATAGTATTTGATGATTTAAGCAAAAATCCAATTACTGGGTGAGGATGGGAGGGAGTTGGACCGACGTTTAAGTAAACACGGTGAATGAACAGGAACATCATCACACATGGCTAAAACAGAACTGGTTTTACTACAGTACCAGGGAGGCCGCAGGGTCATGGGTTCACACAAAACTCACTTTAAATCAAGTCTGTAATACCGAATATTTCATAAAGGTATGTGTTAAGGCTGATTATTTCACTGTTTGTTCATTTTCATTGTGTTTTTTTAATCAATTCAACAATTTCTGTAAAGCCCTGTGAGGCGACTTTGTTGTGATACTAGGCTCTATAAATAAAACTGAATTGAACTGAATTGGGAGATAAAATAAAAATGGAAATTTATTCATGTCATACTTACATTTTTGGGTGTATTTTTATAATTACACAGTGATATGTACTATAATTGCATCATAACATTGTTCAGATAAAGACTTTTTAAAGGCAAATATAATAATAACAATTATAAAAGCAGATACCTGATTAATTGACTGATACCAAACCCCAAAAATTTCAAAACTAAAAAAATTATGC
This sequence comes from Sphaeramia orbicularis, assembly GCF_902148855.1. Lineage (NCBI taxonomy): Eukaryota > Metazoa > Chordata > Actinopteri > Kurtiformes > Apogonidae > Sphaeramia > Sphaeramia orbicularis. The sequence continues at coordinate 39,898,042 of NC_043969.1, forward strand.
ATGTCTGAGTTTACTTTTTTCACTTTATTAAGCACTGGATAACTCTTGAGTGCCACATGTATGACAAAGCAATAAACACTTAAATTAGGGCTCAGTAATTAGGTTTCTCTCTATAAACATCATGAAAACTTTGCAAAAATTACATTGAGTTGTTTATATTGACAAACATCATATTGTCGCGTTCCTAAAATCATTTAACACATAAAGATTCAAACATCCGCCGTCGACCTAATCCACTAATTCTATCAATACATGTAAATAATTGGTGTAAAATACAGTTTGTCATCCTTTCATGGTCATCAGATATGACCCATTTGGATGTTCGGAGGCTCCGTAGTTACCGTGGAAACACTGTCATCTTCTACAACATTAATTCACCTGTAAAAGCATATATTTTAATCAATGACAGTGGATGGAGACACTGGATTTATGTTCAGTTAATGATAGATTTGCTGAAAAAGTCACTTTTTCTTCAGTTTTCTCTGTTTTTAATATAATAACCCCCAACTTTGCTCTGAGCTTTTATGAACGTCTCATGATTTGTGAATTAAATGTAGGAAAATACTTGATTTTCACTGAAAAAGCACAAAATAAAGAAGATAGTATTACAATGAATGGTGATAAATCGCTTAAGGAAGGTTAAATATAGAGAAAACTGACACAAAAGTAACACTGGGTCCTTATGGGTTAATATTTGAAAACAGAAATACTGTTTATAGCCAGTTTATAGCCTTAGTTTTTGGTCCAGAGGATATGAAACACTGCCTAAAGGAATGCCACATATTCTTCATATAAAGTATACAGGGTGGGGAAGCAAAATTTACAATATTTTGAGGCAGGCATTGAAAGACAGTGTATGACCAATTAGTTTATTGAAAGTCATGAGAATTTATTTGCCACAAGAAAATTGACATAATAGAAAATGTTTTTATTCTATGTGTCCTCCTTCTTTCTCAATAACTGCCTTCACACGCTTCCTGAAACTTGCGCAAGTGTTCCTCAAATATTCGGGTGACAACTTCTCCCATTCTTCTTTAATAGTATCTTTAAGAAAGTCGACATTGCTGTGTGATGTTCTATTGGTAGCATGTTCTAAAACGCCCCAAACAGCAGAATCCAGAGGGTTTAGATCTGGGCTAGAAGGCGGCCATAAACATGATTCCCAAAAATTGCTAAAGTTGGATTTGTTGCTGTTGTCAACAAGTGTTTTGGTGTTCTTGTGTAAGATTTTAACTTCAAATCATATTTTACTACATTTCTAACGGTCTTGTTGTCTACCTCAAGTTCATTTGCCATTTTTCTTATGGATTTGGTTGGATCCTTTAGGATTTTGGATTTGAGAGCTTTAATAAAAGCTTTGGTACGTTTTTTGTTGCTTCCTCCACTTCCAGACTTTCTCGTAATAGTTTTGCTCATAGTCATTCTCTTTACATTATAAACAGTCTTTATGGACACTCCAACTATTTTTGAAATCTCCTTTGGTGTGACGAGTGCATTCAGCAAATCACACACTCTTTGACGCTTGCTTTCCTGATTACTCATATGGGGAAAAGTTTCTGAAAAGGTATGGATAATAGTGTTAGGTATGATTATGACATCAATATATGTTTGGTTTCAAAACAATTGACGTAGTGGCTGCTGAGAAAAAACAACTAAATGTTCATTGTAAATTTTGCTTCCCCACCCTGTATATACGTATAATGTTAAAGATTGGTTCCATTTACGTCCAATAGTGTGTTTAGAGAAATAAAATAGCCATGAAACAAGGATCTATTCACCAGATTCAAGAGCCATTATTGTATTTGGTGCTTTAAAAAGCTCATAATGCTGTTTGTGTTTTACAGTCGGCACAGATGGGGTTAAAAGTCTAATGGGGAAAAGGCAGCTCACAGAGAGGAGAAGTAGAGTGGAGTCTCTTCCCACAGTGAATTGAATTAGTAATGCCAGAGACATAAAGGTCCTGAAAGAGTGGCCTGATCCCCTGTGGAACACTAGTGACGAGCAGTACAGCGGGTTTCCTCCACCTCCAGCTAAACATGTTTTTCAGAACAACTGGAGGTACGGCGTCTGTTCTGTGAAGCTTGACTGTTTAATTCCAAGTCAAACACGTCAATATTCAAGCCCTCGACCGTGGAAGTGAAGCTGCAAAAATACGTCATCGTGTACGATGTGAATGCGTTCTCTGGCAGCGAACGCTAGAGGACACTGATGCATCATGGAACGCAGACCCTGTGGTCGGTAGGCAGCGCCCGTTCAAGGACACAAGTTATTGTTTCTAGTCAAAACTGCAGCAGGTCTGGGGTTTTATGACATCTGTATGATATTTAGAGCAAATAATTCAACAATATGAATAATGACGCAGAAAGAACACATTAGAATAATAGACAAAACCAAATACTTTTATTGTTTTTGGTATTACTGTATCATATAATAATACACAAACCATATACTTTTATTGTTTTTGGTATTACAGTATCATATAATAATACACAAACCATATACTTTTATTGTTTTTGGTATTACTGTATCATATAATAATACACAAACCATATACTTTTATTGTTTTGGTATTACTGTATCATATAATAATACACAAACCATATACTTTTATTGTTTTTGGTATTACTGTATCATATAATAATACACAAACCATATACTTTTATTGTTTTTGGTATTACTGTATCATATAATAATACACAAACCATATACTTTTATTGTTTTTGGTATTACTGTATCATATAATAATACACAAACCATATACTTTTATTGTTTTTGGTATTACTGTATCATATAATAATACACAAACCATATACTTTTATTGTTTTTGGTATTACAGTATCATATAATAATACACAAACCATATACTTTTATTGTTTTTGGTGTTACAGTATCATATAATAATACACAAACAGTATATTTTTATGTTTTTGTATGACAGTATCATATAATAATACACAAACCATATATTTTTATGTTTTTGGTATTACAGTATCATATAGTAATACACAAACTGTATATTTTTATTGCTTTTGGTATTACAGTATCATATAATAATACACAAACCATATACTTTTATTGTTTTTGGTATTACTGTATCATATAATAATACACAAACCATATACTTTTATTGTTTTTGGTATTACTGTATCATATAATAATACACAAACCATATACTTTTATTGTTTTTGGTATTACAGTATCATATAATAATACACAAACCATATACTTTTATTGTTTTTGGTATTACAGTATCATATAATAATACACAAACCATATACTTTTATTGTTTTTGGTATTACAGTATCATATAATAATACACAAACCATATACTTTTATTGTTTTTGGTATTACAGTATCATATAATAATACACAAACAGTATATTTTTATGTTTTTGGTATTACAGTATCATATAATAATACACAAACAGTATATTTTTATGTTTTTGGTATTACAGTATCATATAATAACACACAAAACATATATTTTTATTGCTTTTGGTATTACAGTATCATATGGTAATACACAAACAGTATATTTTTATGTTTTTGTATGACAGTATCATATAATAATACACAAACCATATATTTTTATGTTTTTGGTATTACAGTATCATATGGTAATACACAAACAGTATATTTTTATTGCTTTTGGTATTACAGTATCATATAATAATACACAAACCATATACTTTTATTGTTTTTGGTATTACAGTATCATATAATAATACACAAACCATATATTTTTATTGTTTTTTGGTATTACAGTATCATATAATAATACACAAACAGTATATTTTTATGTTTTTGGTGTTACAGTATCATATAATAACACACAAAACATATATTTTTATTGCTTTTGGTATTACAGTATCATATGGTAATACACAAACAGTATATTTTTATGTTTTTGTATGACAGTATCATATAATAATACACAAACCATATATTTTTATGTTTTTGGTATTACAGTATCATATAGTAATACACAAACTGTATATTTTTATTGCTTTTGGTATTACAGTATCATATAATAATACACAAAACATATATTTTTATTGTTTTTTGGTATTACAGTATCATATAATAATACACAAACCATATACTTTTATTGTTTTTGGTATTACAGTATCATATAATAATACACAAACAGTATATTTTTATGTTTTTGGTATTACTGTATCATATAATAATACACAAACCATATACTTTTATTGTTTTTGGTATTACTGTATCATATAATAATACACAAACCATATACTTTTATTGTTTTTGGTATTACTGTATCATATAATAATACACAAACCATATACTTTTATTGTTTTTGGTATTACAGTATCATATAATAATACACAAACCATATACTTTTATTGTTTTTGGTATTATAGTATCATATAATAATACACAAACAGTATATTTTTATGTTTTTGGTATTACAGTATCATATAATAATACACAAACCATATACTTTTATTGTTTTTGGTATTACAGTATCATATAATAATACACAAACCATATACTTTTATTGTTTTTGGTATTACAGTATCATATAATAATACACAAACAGTATATTTTTATGTTTTTGGTATTACAGTATCATATAATAATACACAAAACATATATTTTTATTGCTTTTGGTATTACAGTATCATATGGTAATACACAAACAGTATATTTTTATGTTTTTGTATGACAGTATCATATAATAATACACAAACCATATATTTTTATGTTTTTGGTATTACAGTATCATATGGTAATACACAAACAGTATATTTTTATTGCTTTTGGTATTACAGTATCATATAATAATACACAAACCATATACTTTTATTGTTTTTGGTATTACAGTATCATATAATAATACACAAACCATATATTTTTATTGTTTTTTGGTATTACAGTATCATATAATAATACACAAACAGTATATTTTTATGTTTTTGGTATTACAGTATCATATAATAATACACAAACCATATATTTTTATGTTTTTGGTATTACAGTATCATATAATAATACACAAAACATATATTTTTATTGCTTTTGGTATTACAGTATCATATAATAATACACAAACCATATATTTTTATGTTTTTGGTATTACAGTATCATATAATAATACACAAACCGTATATTTTTATTGCTTTTGGTATTACAGTATCATATAATAATACACAAACTGTATATTTTTATTGCTTTTGGTATTACAGTATCATATAATAATACACAAACCATATATTTTATGTTTTTGGTATTACAGTATCATATAATAATACACAAACCGTATATTTTTATTGCTTTTGGTATTACAGTATCATATAATAATACACAAACTGTATATTTTTATTGCTTTTGGTATTACAGTATCATATAATAATACACAAACCATATATTTTTATGTTTTTGGTATTACAGTATCATATAATAATACACAAACCGTATATTTTTATTGCTTTTGGTATTATAGTATCATATAATAATACACAAACTGTATATTTTTATTGCTTTTGGTATTATAGTATCATATAATAATACACAAACCATATATTTTTATTGCTTTTGGTATTACAGTATCATATAATAATACACAAACCATATATTTTTATGTTTTTGGTATTATAGTATCATATAATAATACACAAACCATATATTTTTATGTTTTTGGTATTATAGTATCATATAATAATACACAAACCATATATTTTTATGTTTTTGGTATTACAGTATCATATAATAATACACAAACCATATATTTTTATTGCTTTTGGTATTATAGTATCATATAATAATAATACACAAACCATATATTTTTATTGCTTTTGGTATTATAGTATCATATAATAATACACAAACTGTATATTTTTATTGTTTTTGGTATTACAGTATCATATAATAATACACAAACTGTATATTTTTATTGCTTTTGGTATTACAGTATCATATAATAATACACAAACCATATATTTTTATTGCTTTTGGTATTACAGTATCATATAATAATACACAAACCGTATATTTTTATTGCTTTTGGTATTATAGTATCATATAATAATACACAAACCATATATTTTTATGTTTTTGGTATTACAGTATCATATAATAATACACAAACCATATATTTTTATTGCTTTTGGTATTATAGTATATAATAATAATACACAAACCATATATTTTTATTGCTTTTGGTATTATAGTATCATATAATAATACACAAACCATATATTTTTATTGCTTTTGGTATTATAGTATCATATAGTAATACACAAACTGTATATTTTTATTGCTTTTGGTATTACAGTATCATATAATAATAATACACAAACCATATATTTTTATTGCTTTTGGTATTATAGTATCATATAATAATACACAAACTGTATATTTTTATTGCTTTTGGTATTATAGTATCATATAATAATACACAAACCATATATTTTTATTGCTTTTGGTATTACAGTATCATATAATAATACACAAACCATATATTTTTATGTTTTTGGTATTACAGTATCATATAATAATACACAAACCATATATTTTTATTGCTTTTGGTATTATAGTATCATATAATAATACACAAACTGTATATTTTTATTGCTTTTGGTATTACAGTATCATATAATAATAATACACAAACCATATATTTTTATTGCTTTTGGTACTATAGTATCATATAATAATACACAAACCGTATATTTTTATTACTTTTGGTATTGCAGTATCATATAATAATACACAAACAGTATGTTTTGGTATTACAGTACATTACTACCAGGCTATTAGAGAAAAATGTCTCAGCATATCATCATCACATGATGCATTTATTGTCATAACATGATGTTTTTCAGGTTATTACAAAATGTTATAATTTTTTGAGAGCGTACAATGACAAACCAGCTTAATAACATAAAAACAAAAAACTTTTGTCATTATTGTTCATATTATGTGATACCTTCACATTATAACATGATACGTTGTTAAATTGTAATAATGATAGTAATACATGTCATGAGTTATGATGTTGCTATAAGTTAGTGCTACATGAATTGCATGAAAGTACGTCATGACATAAAACTTAACTCGCAACAACATAAAAATATCTTGTTATGTTATGTTTTGTTATGTTATGAAGTAAAAATATCTTTTTTATCAAGGGAAAATAGCTTTTTAAAATGTTATTTTCATGTGAAAATATTGTTTTATTACAAAATATCTTGTTTCGATGTTAAAATATCTAATTTGAACCTGAAAATATCTTGTTATAACATTAACGTATATCTTATTAGAAGACGTAGTATTAAAAAAAAATCTAATTATAGCCCCAAAATATCTGTCTACAATATCAAATATCTTGTGATTTCTTGTTTTAACATTAACATATCTTGTTATTATGTGAAAACGTGTGAAAAGCATCTTACTTTATCAACGTTATTTCTGTTTTCTGTCCCAGCAGCGATATGCATAGTTGGTTATGGATATACAACTCGTTAAAATACAGATTAGTTTTACTTGAATAGTCAAGTCCATGATTTCTATTAATATTTTCGTCTATTTATCATGGATTTAAGTATCTGTAAAGAGTGACGTTATAAAAAAATATATGTGTTTGACTTCCCTTTATAGCTGTACACTAATGTGTGTTTGGCTTGTGAATTATATCTAAACATTTACACTCAAATTTACATTTATAACATTTGGCAGACAATCTCATCCAGAGTAATATAAAGGCAACACTGTGAGATCAAGTGAAGACAGACATTTGGCATCAGTTTCATCATCTCAGTGAACCGCTTCAGCTAAAACACTGATTTCCATTTAAATACTATGCACCAGCTTTGTACAGAATATTCTCCCTTCAGAAACCCAGGAGCCTGAATTCCACCAACATCATAAGATACAATTATGTTTGCTGTAAATAATGACTCCTGGACCTGGTCGATGATATAGTGGCACCACATCCCTCAGTCAGGATAAGAACGGGGCCAAGGGGGCCGAGCCTACCAGGTCACACCGGCAACGCTGTGAAGGGAGTACTTGTTTCCTGGGAAAGGGATCTGCGGCCAAGTCCAGATGCCGAGGCGCTCCCCAGGGACAGCGTCCTGAGTCCAGACTGGAGGAAGTGCAGTGTGAGAGCCGGCGAGGCTGGGCCTGGATCACTGTCAGCTGCCTGCACTGCTGCAGGATGGGAGACTAAATCACTCCGCTCCTTCTCTGAGGCCCAAGCCACATGTGGTATTCATTTACAACAAGCTTGTGAAGAATGAGAAGGAGGGGGGGGGACATGGAAAACAGCTTTATGACACATCAGGATGACAGAGAGGATTACTCAGTTGTACATGCTGAAACACCACTCATTGGGTTTTTCTTACAACAAAGATGGAACAAGCCCTCCCTGGTCCATTTCTGCAGGGGAAAATGTCTGTGATGGTCACAATTTCTCACAGCCTTGATAAGTGGATACAGTGAATCAAAGCCACTGACTCTGCTTTCTAGAGTAACAGGAGAAACCACAGTTTTGATGTTTTAGTCCCTGTGTAACCTCATTGCCATGCTCGGTTTGCTGTGTGGGTTGAACTCAAAAGAAGGTGAATATTAGCTCATGTGAAATGACTTGTGACTTCTGATGAGTTTCGACTTCCCTTTTTTTTTTTCCTCTAATCTTGTCTTTTTAGTTCTCTAAATTTCAGTCCCATTCATTATCCCTGACACACAGACACATATATACAAACACTTCCTTCCCTCTCTCTCTCTCTCTCTCTTTTTTTTTTTTTCTTGTTTTTCTCTCATGGACCACAGAGTCACCACCCTGCAGAGATTCAGATTCATCCTCTGTCCTCTAAGTAATAGCTTTTGCTAAATGCACTGTTGGATTTCTAATCCATTTCACCCTGGGAAACATTTTAAGTCAACACAATGACTGACACTGTATACACAGCGTGTGCTGACTTGAATTTGGTGCACATTAACCTCCGTCATGACAAATGCGAGCACTTGTTAAAGGTTTGCGCAAAGTAGAAATAGCCCTTGTATCTGCAGGAAAGACAGGTTGTACTCGTATCGCCTGAATGGTCTTTTACAAATATTTAAAATTGTGAAAAATGTGCATTACAAGGACGTGTGTCTTCACGAAAGCTTATCAGCACAAAACTTCAAACACAAAGTCCGCATGTCTCAATCTCATTTGAGTGCTGCCGACTTCGACATTTTAATCAGTGTGATAGTGTGAGGAGCCAAATGGGTTTCTAGTGGATGGAATGCCTCCTTGCCAAACATAACACAGTGATCAGTAAAGGAGAGCTTATTAAATGGAGGTAGTCACAGTGCTGGCGCTTAACTCCCCATCGGCACACATTTCCTGCTGTCTCAGGGATTCTTTCCACTCTCTTTAGACACAATTATCAAGGGAGAAGCAGGCCTTGAGGAGGGCTTGCACTCCCCCTTCCAAAAAAAGCCTCTCTCCGAGTCTCCCTTTTTCATCTGCAGAGGGAGTAGCCTTGACCACATTCTCGGGGTTGAATAGCCTCTTTCAAACACAGATGTCTTGTCAAATTTTGCCCTCTAGTGTTGAGTTTACATTATTGCATTGTTGTGGTCTGGGAGTTTTTTTCCCAAACAGCTCTAAACTCTAATGCAGGGGTGTCAAAGTCATTTTAGTTCAGGGGCCAAATTCAGCTAAATTTGATCTGAAGTGGACCAGACCAGAAAAATAATAACATAATAACCTATAAATAATGACAACTCCAAATTTTTGTCTTTGTTTTAGTGTAAAAAAACCCCCAAAACATTAAATTATGAAAATACTTACTTTTATAAACTATCCAAAAAAAAAAAAAAAACCTGAAAAAACTGAAATTTAGATTTAAAAAATGTAAGAAAATTTAGTGCAATTTTAACAATATTATTCCTCAACTTATCATTTCTACATGTGCATTATGGATCAGAGCTACAAAGACACTAAACACTGAGGAACAGGAAGAAACTAGTTCAAATTGTGCTTAATTTTCTTTAGACATTTCAGGTTCATATTTGTTCAGGTTATTCACATTTTAGTGTTACAGGATAGTTTGTAAAGGTAAATATTTGCATAATTTAATGTTATTTTTTGCACTAAAACAAAGAAAAAAAATTTAAGTTGTTAATTCTAGATTTTTTTTGGCATAATTCAAGATTTTTTTACTTAATTGAAGATTTTTTTTTTTTTTTTTGGCTTTATTCAAGATTTTTTTTAACTTAATTGAAGATTTTTTTTTTTTGCTTAATTCAAGATTATTTTAACTTAATTGAAGATTTTGTTTTTGCTTAATTGAAGATTTTTTTTTTTTACTTAATTGAAGATTTTTTTTTTGGCTTAATTCAAGATTTTTTTTTTTTTTTGGCTTAATTCAAGATTTTTTTTTTTTAACTTAAATGAATTTTTTTTTTTTTTTTTTTGCTTAATTGAAGATTTTTTTTTTTGGCTTAATTCAAGATTTTTTGCTAAATTTGAGATTTTTTTTTTTTTTTGGCTTAATTGAAGATTTTTTTTTTTTGGGCTTAACTGCAGTTTTTTTTTTTACTTAATTAAAGATTTTTTTTTGGCTAAATTCAAGATTTTTTCCTTAATTCAAGCTTTTTTTTTTTTTTGCTTAATTCAATTCAAGACTGTGGAATTTTTGCATTTGGCAAAAACATCCCAGGGGCCGAACTGGACCCTTTGGCAGGCCGCATGTTTGACAACCCTGCTCTAATGTAAAGGCACTTAGGAGAAAATGCTAATAGAAGTGTTTAAAAATTAAAAAGTAGCACCGCTGATGCTAATGTAAAACCATAATGTGTCTGTCTCCACTTAGGGTGTTCCTCCTGGTCCGAGGCTGCCCACTAATGGAAGCTTAGGAGTCATGTCCGGCCAGTCGCAGCCTAGGCCCCCGGCGCCCGCCAACCAGCAGAAAGGCCCGGCCAAAGCTCAAGCCATGCAGGGTCGGATTAATCAGCAGCAGCACGCCATCAACAGCCCAGTAAGACGCATGTTCAATACAACATTCAAACTGTGTCCGACTTATCGAACATGAGCTAAACTCAGCTTTGTGTTTTCTGTAAAGGACAAAGACAGCACACATGAACAGTTCAGTCGACACCTTACGAGACCACCGCCTGATTACAAGCAGTCAAGGAGTATGGTGGGAGTTCAGCACGGAAGCATCTTCACAGGTAATGTACTTTACCATACCATACCAACTTTATTTATAAAGCACTTTAAGAACTTTACGGCTGGCCAAAGTGCCGTACACGAATCATAAAACAAGATTACAGATTTCCTTATTGTCATTTGACAGCACAGTGTACATACAGCACAGAGTACATCAAATGAGATTTCGATCGATGATTAGGGACGTCGGGCCGCTGCAACTGGTGCGCTACCATAGAACCCTTTTCTTTGAAATTTGCAGTGAAGAACAAGATAATGCAAAGCACAAATATAAGACATCATACAGTTTTCACACAGTGCATGTGGACACATGCTGGATTTTTTTCATGGATTTGAAAGGAATTTGGGGGACAGGGTGAACGTTAAAGGCAGACAGCAGACGTGATATTCGGTATATATTAGGCCTGTAACGGTACACGTACCGAACTGTTTCGGTACACACCTGTTCGGTTCGGTACACAGCTGTACGGAAACGGCACAGTATGACGAGAAAAAGAAAAAGGAATGAAAGACGTTGTTTGATGAGGAACTTTAAATCCGCGCAAGTTTCACACGGACATATGGAAGGACGCACACATTGACCCAAAGTATGAAATAGCAGCTGATATAAGGTAAAAAAAAAAAAAAAAAAAATATGATGTGAGCCTGGAAGGAAGAGACTGAAGACCCTCCACCATCAGTACAGTCCAGTTTGGATCAGTTCAGGTTCAGGTGAAAGACAACAACGAGGAAAGAGACGTTAATAAGACGGACGTTGTTTGGCCCCTAGGAACTACGGTAGTTCTAAAACACTGACACTAGCTCTGTCCGTCTGTCTGTCTGTCTGTCTATCACACACGCTGTATAATAGAGGAATAAATAGAACGTTGAAAGTATGTAAAGTTTCACTTTCCTTTCACGACAGCGTTCGTTACGTTACTTATGGACTGCACCCCCAGGTATATAACTGCACGCCCCCCCACCCCCTGGCTCTGACAAAAAAAAAAAAAATCCCCCGTGCACACAGGCACACACAAACACACACAGTGTCCTAAACAGTTTGTTCTCTGTCCTAAAATAAATAATTTGGTTCATTGTGTTGTCAAAGTTTCTCTTCAGTTTGTTTAAACAGAATACCAGTTTACCCTCTTGTTAATGTTGCACTTTATGTGGAATTTTTTTGTTATTTTTATGCAGAATGTGAACTGACAGAACTGTGATTAGATTTTTCTTGTTTGTTTGAAACTACCTTTCAGGGAAAAGTGCAATACTAATGTTTAAAATACATTTAGTAATATTAAGAATTTATTTTATTTTCTATTTGATTTGTAGCAGCAGAATTATATTCTTCCTGTTTTTCTATATTCTATTGTGTCCAAAAATTGGGGGGGTGGATGTTAAAAAATTCATAAATGCATTAATAGACATTTTGAGGGGTTTTCTTTCTTCCCATACCGAACCGAAAAAAAATGAACCGTGGCTTTGAAAACCGAAAACATACCGAACCGAAAATTCTGTGTACCGTTACAGGCCTAGTATGTATAAATAAACCAAATAGATATAAAACAGGGAAATAAATAAGTAAATAAGTAAGTAAAAGCAGTGATAACACAGGGTGAAAAGCGGGCTAAGAACAACAAAATACATCATAAAAACAAAGACGAATTAGAATCTGAAATATAAAAAAGAAACATCTCGCTCATTGATTAAAAGCCAATGCGAAAAAGTGCATTTTTAGACGTGATTTAAAGACAGGCAGAGACTGAGCCTGTCCAACATCTCAGGGCAACTTTCATGATATGACTGAAATTATTGATTCACCAGTCGATCAGCGCAGGAAAACACTTGTATTTTGACTATTAACAGTTCATTTGGATCAAAGATGATAATTCGCCAATAGTGGTAGTGGTGTTTATCTGTTGTTGTACGAAAAACTTCCTGTCTGATGATGCGAAAATCTCAGCCCGCTACACACTGTCTAGACCCCTGGTCCTCAACCCTGGTCCTTGAGAGCCACTATCCTGCATGTTTTAGATGTATCCCTCTTCCAACACACCTTATTCAAATGATACGCCTGTCATCAAGCTCTGCAGAAGCCTGATAACGACTGTCAGGTGTGCTGGAAGAGGGAAACATCTAAAACATGCAGGATAGTGGCTCTCGAGGACCAGGGTTTAGGACCAGGGGTCTAGACAGTGTTGAGGGGAATCAAATATGATACCAAATAGCCGTTGAATCACCAGTAGTCCACACTGAGCGCTGAAATGTGACCATCTCTCATGACAAATACATGTGGACACTAAAGGATACTTCATTTAAGTCGATGTAAACTGTGACATCAGCCTGCTAGCTATTAGTATGCTAGCTGTTAGCAACAAAACCCAAAGAGCGCAAAGTAAACAAACAACGCTGGGCCAGATTTTCAGGATAAGTGAATCCCAAACTGAAGTACTCCAACTGTTGATGACTCCAGATTGCACAAAAAATTGCACTAAACTGTGTAGAATTTGATACTGTGCCCTTACCAAGGTCACAATAGTTTTGGATTTTTCATTATAGTTTAGTTTCATTTAGTTTTGACTTTTTTTCCTCTAATTCAGTTAGTTTTAGTTTTTAGAGCAGGTTTGCTAGTTTTTATTAGTTATCGTTTTTTTCTACAGGGTGGGGAAGCAAAATTTACAATATTTTGAGGCAGGGATTGAAAGACAGTGTATGACCAATTAGTTTATTGAAAGTCATGAGAATTTATTTGCCACAAGAAAATTGACATAATAGAAAATGTTTTTATTCTATGTGTCCTCCTTCTTTCTCAATAACTGCCTTCACATGCTTCCTGAAACTTGCGCAAGTGTTCCTCAAATATTCAGGTGACAACTTCTCCCATTCTTCTTTAATAGTATCTTCCAGACTTTCTCCTAATAGTTTTGCTCATAGTCATTCTCTTCTTTCCATTATAAACAGTCTTTATGGACACTCCAACTATTTTTGAAATCTCCTTTGGTGTGACGAGTGCATTCAGCAAATCACACACTCTTTCCTGATTACTCATATGGGCAAAAGTTTCTGAAAAGGTATGGATAATAGTGTTAGGTATGATTATGACATCAATATATGTTTGGTTTCAAAACAATTGACATAGTGCCTGCTGAGAAAAACAACTAAATGTTCATTGTAAATTTTGCTTCCCCACCCTGTAAATGCTTAGTTTTAGTTTTTTTGTCTCTTATCTTCCTCGTCATCGTATTCAAAGAAATCCCGTACAGGACTCTGCTGCTTTCTCCCAACTTTAGCTTCCACGTTTCCAGGTAGAGTGAGGACGAGAAGCCGACTCTAAACGACAAGTGACGAGACGTGACAGATCGTGAAGTGACTTATGGTGCCACTAGCTAAAATTGCTCAAGTGAAATAAATCGATTTTGTATCAGTTCGACATTGACAAAGACGAAAACTAAGGGGATTTTATCCACAATTTTTAAATGTTTTAGTTAGTTTTGTAAGTACACAATACAGTTTCAGTTAGTTATTGTTTTTTATTTTAATTATAGTTTTTGTTTATGTAACGGGTGGGTTAGTCTCTTAGTTTCAGTTTGCTTTGAATCAGCGGCACATCCGTTAATTAGTACTCTGCGTTATATAGTTATGAAGGACGACTCGGACCACAACAGTTGTAGACTCAGCAGTTTACTTTCAGTCGGTGCATCACATCTGTACAGCAGAGTGAATTATTAAACATTGTCCGCGGCCTTTCCCTCTGGTACAGCCATACACAGACCCCTGCAGCATTGGAACATGTGTCTATCTTCAGTTTTAAAAATAAACTTAACACATTACATTTAGACACACAACACGTCTGCAACATAAAACTGTCTCATATAAATGTACACTGCTTCACAATATTCAATAAAACCAAAACAATTACTGAAATTGCAGCAGAGAGTAAAAGAGCCTACCTTTCCTCATTGCATCTAGCGCGAACTGAGGAAAAAGACCGCGCGATGACATCATTAACTTGCGTCAACAGTTCAGATTTAAAGTGACAGTACAGGTATGAACAGTTCCTTACATTACATTAACAAAACTCATTATAGAACCTTCTTTTATAATACTAAATTAATGTTTCTGAATACCCCATCAGGATTTGGTGACAAGAAAATACAACAATGATATTTTTAATCTAGTTACATTTATTTCAGTTAGAAAATGTTTTTTTTAGTTCTTGTTTTTGTTAACGATAATAACCTCGGCCCCTACATATGCAGAAGGTACAGGGTGGGGAAGCAAAATTTACAATGAACATTTAGTTGTTTTTCTCAGCAGGCACTACGTCAGTTGTTTTGAAACCAAACATATATTGATGTCATAATCATACCTAACACTATTATCCATACCTTTTCAGAAACTTTTGCCCATATGAGTAATCAGGAAAGCAAACGTCAAAGAGTGTGTGATTTGCTGAATGCACTCGTCACACCAAAGGAGATTTCAAAAATAGTTGGAGTGTCCATAAAGACTGTTTATAATGGAAAGAAGAGAATGACTATGAGCAAAACTATTAGGAGAAAGTCTGGAAGATACTATTAAAGAAGAATGGGAGAAGTTGTCACCCGAATATTTGAGGAACACTTGCGCAAGTTTCAGGAAGCGTGTGAAGGCAGTTATTGATAAAGAAGGAGGACACATAGAATAAAAACATTTTCTATTATGTCAGTTTTCTTGTGGCAAATAAATTCTCATGACTTTCAATAAACTAATTGGTCATACACTGTCTTTCAATCCCTGCCTCAAAATATTGTAAATTTTGCTTCCCCACCCTGTATGTGGAAAAATTGCCTTATGTTTACGTACTAGGTGATTAAAGATGATTGTGATTCTGATTCTTTAGGTCAAAACCCCTCCCAGGCATCCAGCAACGGCCCTGATAATGATCTGCAAACCATGTCTTGCCATCTCCCGAGCGGGTCCGGATCAAAGATAAGTCCCTCCCCATCAGATCGTAGGTTTGGTATTGGCAACGACTGTCACCCCAGTCCTTGTATTAACCAGTTCCAGCAGCAGCAGCACAACAATCAGAACCGAATCGGACTTAATCAAAACAAGCCTAGATTCCTGGGACCGAACACACAAGGGAATTCTTTTGGACTGAACAATGTAGCGGGCGTACAACATCCAAGAACAGCTGCTGAGCTCCCCAGACCGGGTCTCGGAGGCATGATGACAAATGTCAACATGGGCTGGGGTTCAGCTAACAAGCAAGTGACACCCGTGAGCAGACGGCTGCAGTCTCAGTTGGACATGCCAAACCTCCCGTACCAACAGAGGAACATCTGCCCCCCCAACCAGGTAGCACCGGACATGGGGATGCTTCCTCTGAACCCTGCGATAAGAGACACGGGTCCGAGACCGAGCCAGCCGATGATGGGCTCTCAATCGGCGATGGGGAACCTAAATCAGGCTTCTCCTGAGCAAAGGGTACCAGCGGGGAACTTTGGAGAACCCAGTCCCAGTTCTAGCAGCTACCAGAGTAACCGGGCCAACCGTCTGACCTTTGACTTCCTTCCCGAAGGAGACAACACAGTTCCAGGGATCAATACGGACTCCGACTTCATAGACTCTCTGCTGAAGTCTGGCTCTGGTAATGATGACTGGATGAAAGATATAAATTTGGATGAGATTCTGGGCAGTCACTCGTGAATTTGGGTCAGAGATAAAAGCTAAAAATCAACCCACAGCTCAAACTTTGGAGGTTATTGATATAAGGGTTAACATTTGTAAATGATGTTGAAATGGAATTTTATAAGTACTCATATTATTTGTTATTCAAGTATATTGTAATGTTTTATATTGTATTTACTGTGAAAGGGATTTGTGTTCTGTTCTTAGTACTCAGCATTTTTTTCCCCTGGTATATCAGCCGAGAAACTGCTTTTTATTACAGTCACCGTCTTTGTGGTCTGTTTGGTCATGCTCATGCTGTAGTGCTGTCAAAAAGGAAAAAAAAAACCCAACAAATTCACACTGTGAAAAAAATAACATTGTTGTCGCATTTGAGTAAGTCTTGGTAACCCAAATTAAGTTTTCTCAGTCAGCGTATCTGTTGGTAATTGGATTTTCTTTCCAGAGACAAAAGAAAAACTAGTGGTTAATTGATTTTTGTTTTAAAAAGAATTTTTTTTTTTTCAGTGTCAAAACAGATAAACCAAATTTGAAAAATGGATTGATTTTCATTTTGTCTTTCTAATAACAAAAAAGAAAGTTACTACCGGACAGAAATGGAAAAGCAGACCAAAAACGGCCGTTTTTTTTTTTTTTTTTTTCATTTTCTGAGACTGGATGCTGTCATTTTCAAGGAAAGAGTGCGAATGCTATGGAGGTCACAAAGATTCTTACCAACAATGAGTTTGTACGAATCTTCCAGTTCGTATGAAATCTGGACTTCATAGACACGCTCCCTCCATGAATGTCTACGAACTAAAAGATTCGTACAAACCCACCGTTCGTAAGAATCTGTATGACATAAGCATTAGCGCTCTGTCCTTGAAAATGACAACATCCGGTCTCAGAAAATGAAAACAATGGGCATTTTTGGTCCGTTTTTCCATTTCCTGTCAGGTAGTAACTTTCTTTTTTGTTATTAGAAACAACGAAAATCAGTCCATTTTTTTTAAATTTGGTTTATCTGTTTTGACACTGAAAAAGAAAAACGGCTTGAAATCAAATTTTAATTCTTGTATTTTAACATGAAAATCAATTAACCACTAGTTTTTCTTTTGTTTCTAAAAAAAAATCCAATTCCCAAAACAACCACTGACCTTTCTCAATCTCCATCCACTGTTTGGCATGAAATGGTATTTACCTTCAGATGTTTTGCTACCATACACACTCAAACTCTTGCCACAACAAATCTTCCTTTATTGTTTAAGCTTTTTTCGTCTGTGGTAGTTTTTGATGCAATTTAAAATAATGTAACCTTTTTTTTCCTGTGATATTTAATAATTATTGGGATAATAATGAGACGTACTATACTACATGTAATTAATAAAAACTGATTTGAACACATTTCGGGGTTGTTTTTAGTGTTTATATAAGCAGATCCTCCTCAAGTGATGACAGCTAGTAGCAGACGGGCCTCTTTTATCGGAATACTTGCTTCAGTAGCTTATCATTTTTGGCATCATTGGGCAAAACATCCACAATAACCTTCCAACAAATTGAAATTCAAGTGGTCTGAGGAGAAACTAGACCAAATGTCTCATCTTAGCTGTTTACTTTGCTCACAAGCTGTGGAAAATGTCAGCGGTGATGGAAGATTTAGGCCAGTTGCAGGTCTTTTCAGTGCGAGGGGTAGATAAAAATAGATGATTGACAGCTGTAATGACCAATCATTGTCAAGACTACATCAGACACATCTCTACTACATGTCTCCACTAATTAACAGTTCATTCCCACCATCAATTATAGCAACAGCCAGTGAGTGTAGTATGAGTACTTGGATGTTGTAGTCATGACGGTTAAAACGTGTGAAACGCTTTACACCCGTAATTTGCCGCCATCTTGTCTACATAATGGAAGGAGACGCCCAAACAAACTAGTTAAAGTAGCTGCGGTGGAAGCTGTTAACACCACAAACGAAATAAAAAAATGTGCAGTTTTTAATAATAATCCCACAAACGTAATAAAAAAAATGTGCAGCTTTTAATAATAATGCTGCAAATTTACTAAAAAAATGTGCAGCTTTTAATAATAATCCCACAAACGTACTAAAAAAATGTGCAGTTTTTAATAATAATCCCACAAACATACTAAAAAATTGTGCCGTTTTTAATAATAATCCCACAAACGTAATGAAAAAAAGTGCATCTTTTAATAATAATCCCACAAACGTACTAAAAAAATGTGCATCTTTTAATAATAATCCCACAAACGTACTAAAAAAATGTGCATCTTTTAATAATAATGCCACAAATTTACTAAAAAATGTGCATCTTTTAATAATAATCCCATAAACATACTAAAAAATTGTGCCGTTTTTAATAAAGCCACAAACGTACTAAAAAAATTTGCAGCTTTTAATAATAATCCCACAAACGTACTAAAAAAGTGCATCTTTTAATAATAATCCCACAAATGTACTAAAAAATTGTGCCGTTTTTAATAATAAAGCCACAAACGTACTAAAAAAATGTGCAGTTTTTAATAATAATCCCACAAATGTACTAAAAAAAGTGCATCTTTTAATAATAATCCCACAAATGTACTAAAAAATTGTGCCGTTTTTAATAATAAAGCCACAAACGTACTAAAAAAATGTGCATCTTTTAATAATAATCCCACAAACGTAATAAAAAATGTGCATCTTTTAATAATAATCCCACACATGTAATAAAAAAATATGCATCTTTTAATAATAATCCCACTAACGTACTAAAAAAATGTGCAGTTTTTCATAATAATCCCACAAACGTACTAAAAAAATGTGCATCTTTTAATAATAATTCTACAAACGTACCAAAAAAAAAGTTCATCTTTTAATAATAATCCCACAAACGTACTAAAAAAAGTGCATCCTCTAATAATAATCCCACAAACGTACTAAAAAATGTGCATCTTTTAATAATAATCCCACAAACGTAATAAAAAATGTGCATCTTTTAATAATAATCCCACACATGTAATAAAAAAAATATGCATTTTTTAATAATAATCCCACTAACGTACTAAAAAAATGAGCATCTTTTAATAATAATTCTACAAACATACCAAAAAAAATGTTCATCTTTTAATAATAATCCCACAAACGTACTAAAAAAAGTGCATCTTTTAATAATAATCCCACAAACGTAATAAAAAAAGTGCATCTTTTAATGATAATCCCACACATGTAATAAAAAAATATGCATCTTTTAATAATAATCCCTCTAATGTACTAAAAAAAAGTGCATCTTTTAATAATAATTCTACAAACGTACCAAAAAAAAAGTTCATCTTTTAATATTAATCCCTCACATGTAATAAAAAAATGTGCATCTTTTAAAAATAATCCCACAAACGTACTAAAAAAAAGTGCATCTTTTAATAATAATCCCACAAACGTACTAAAAAATATGCATCTTTTAATAATAATCCCACAAACGTACTAAAAAAATGTGCATCTTTTAATAATAATTTTACAAACGTACCAAAAAAAATGTTCATCTTTTAATAATAATCCCACAAACGTAATAAAAAATGTGCATCTTTTAATAATAATCCCACAAACATACTAAAAAAAATGTGCATCTTTTAATAATAATCCCACAAACGTAATAAAAAATGTGCATCTTTTAATAATAATCCCACAAATGTAATAAAAATTGTGCATCTTTTAATAATAATCCCACAATTGTAATAACTTTCCCACAAACGTCGTAATAGTTGCCAACCACAAATGTAATACCTCATTTCCTACAAACGTATTAATTATTACTTTTGTTTGGATTTATTCCGTTTGTGGGACGGTAAAAATCTTCAGTTTCCTAAATTGTAATAACATCCCACAAATGTAATAAATTAATACATTTAAGTAATGCATGCATGAATATTCAATTATCTTTTCTTTTTCTTTTCATTTATTCTTGCCCTTTGGATACTTGCGTTTTTTTTTTGTTATTTAAATTTTTATTGGTTTTCTCATATTTTCAGTCATTTACAAAAAGGAAAAAGCAAAAAAATAAAACTGCAAACTTAAAAAGGCAGCCACAAAAATCCCCCCACTATTTTTTTCCTGTTTTTTTCCACCACTACATTTTTTTCCTGTTTTTTTCGCCTCTAATTTTTTCCCCTCTAATTTTTTTGCCTTTTTTTTTCCCCACTATTTTTTTCCCCTGCTAATTTTTTTTCCTGTTTTTTTTCCCCACTATTTTTTTCCTGTTTTTTCCCCACTATTTTTTTTCCTGTTTTTTCCCCCACTATTTTTCTTCCTGTTTTTTTCCCGACTAAATTTTTTTCCTGTTTTTTTCCACCACTACATTTTTTTCTTGTTTTTTCCCCTCTAATTTTTCCTCACTATTTTTCCTCCCTAATTTTTTCCCCACTCATTTTTTTTCCCTGTTTTTTTCCCAACTATTTTTTTCCTGTTTTTTCCACACTAATTTTTTCCCCACTAAATTTTTTCCTGTTTTTTCCCCATTAATTTTTTTCCTGTTTTTTTCCCCACTATTTTTTTCCTGTTTTTTCCACACTAATTTTTTCCCCACTAAATTTTTTCCTGTTTTTTCCCCATTAATTTTTTTCCTGTTTTTTTCACCACTAATTTTTTTTTCCGTTTTTTTTTTCCTGTTTTTTCCGCACTAATTTTTTCCCCACTAAATTTTTTCCTGTTTTTTCCCTATTCATTTTTTTCCTGTTTTTTTTTCCCCCACTAATTTTTTTCCAGTTTTTTTTCCCCACTATTTTTTTTTCTTTTTTTCCCCCATTAATTTTTTTCCCCGTTTTTTCACATTACATATATTCCCCCACCAATTTTTAGAGTCTGTGACATTTTCAGTTAAAATGTTGGACATAATGTACCGCCCACTTTCAAATGACCATAAAAAAAGCAGAAAATCCAAAGTAAAATCGAGAAACTGATTGACTCACAACACAATACGCTCACATATACACCTCTTACATTAGAAGGTCAGTGTCATTGCCACATTATTTCTCATTTCGCCCAACAAAAACACACACCACAGAAAATGGAGTCTTCTGTTTCCATATCTGAGGTTAAAGGTGGACAATGTTTTTTCTTCTTCCAAATTCAATGACTGCCTCCACACCTTCAGCTACTCTTTATTTGTAAACGGAAAGAATGTGTTCGTTTGGTTGGAGCTCATATCCACAGTCGTTTTTCATCTTTTTAATATAGAAATAAGCTTTTTATTTTATCGCTCATAACTCATAAAAGCAGAACATTTCTAGATTAACCATGTCCATCTGATTCATTTAGAAGCATTAGCAGTATGTTTATATTTGACCTGTTTATGCTTATTTACTGTGAAATATTTGTTCTTTACAGGCTCTGAGGTCATTTCCAGCTGAGAGAATAAGGGTAAAATTGTCCCGCTATACACCCCGGATTAATTTAAAGGAATATGCAATTGTAATTATATTCACATCTACTCCAGCTTTAATGATGGGGCAGTAATATTTATAAGCCTCTTATAGCAGCAGTTTTTTGGGGTTTTTTTTGACAGTTTTCCTTCCTGATTTTGGCTGCAGTTGCCTGTTTTATAATTCCTCACATTTGTCCGGTATTATAGATGTTTTTCTTTGGACAAATATGCGCCTCTAGACCTGTCCATGTTTGTGATGATCATCTGGTGCCAACAGTGATTCTGTAACCCATAACGACCCAGCGCTACTTTTGTGTTAGTTCCCAAATTAACTTTTTTTTTCTCTCTGTTTAACCTTTCGTAAGTGATTCATCACTATTTTTTCCCCCTGTTTTTTCCCACTAAATATTTTTAATGTTTTTTTGCCCACAATTTTTTCGTGTTTTTTCCCCACTAAATTTTTTCCTGGTTTATTTTTGCCCCCTCTATTTTTTTTCCTGTTTTTTCCCACAAATTTTTTTCCTGGTGTTTTTCCCCACAATTTCTTTTCCTGTTTTTTTTTTCACCACGAAATTTTTTCCTGTTTTTTTTTTAACACTCAATTTTTTTCCGGGTTTTTTTTCCCCACAATTTCTTTTCCTGTTTTTTTTTCACCACGAAATTTTTTCCGTTTTTTTTTTCCCACTCAATTTTTTTCCTGGTGTTTTTTCACCACCAATTTTTTCCTGTTTTTTCCCCACTAAATTTTTTCCTGGTTTATTTTTTCCCCCACTAATGTTTTTTCCCTGTTTTTTTTTCCCATTAAATTTTTTTCCTGGTGTTTTTCCCCACTATTTTGTCCTGTTTTTTTTTGTCCCTCAAATTTCTTTTCCTGTTTTTTTCCCACTCAATTTTTTTCCTGGTGTTTTTTCCCCCAGTAATTTTTTCCTGTTTTTTTCTCCCTAAATTTTTTCGTGGTGTTTTTCCCGACAATTTTTTTTCCTGTTTTTTTTTCCACCACAAAAATTTTTCCGTTTTTTTTTTTTTCTCACATTTTTTTCCTGTTTTTTTCCCACTCAATTTTTTTCCTGGTGTTTTTTCCCCACTAATTTTTTTCCTGCTTTTTTTCCCCACTAAATTGTTTTCCTGCTTTTTCCCCACTAAATTTTTTTCCTGGTTTATTTTTTCCCCCACTAATTTTTTTTTCCTGTTTTTTTCCCATTAATTTTTTTCCTGGTGTTTTTTCCCCACTCATTTTTTCCCCCTATTTTTTTCCCTGCTAAATTGTTTTCCTTTTTTCCCCACTCATTTTTTTGCTGTTCTTTTCCCCACTAATTTTTTTCCCCCTTTTTTTAACCCCACTAATTTTTTTTCCTGTTTATTCCCGACTAATTTTTTATCCTGTTCTTTTCCATCACTACATTTTTTTCCCTGTTTTTTTCCCCACTATTTTTGTCTTGTTTTTTTCCCCCCACTAAATTTTTTTTTCCTCCACTAAATTTTGTCCTTTTTTTTTTTTTTTATAATATTATCCTGTGTATTTTGCAATTTTTTCAGTCAAAATCATGTATTTCCCTACATTTAATTCACTGATCATGTAGACGTTCATTAAAGCTCAGATTAAAGTTAAGGGTTATTGTAATAAAAACAGAAAAAACTGAAGAAAAAGAACGACTTTTCAGTTAAATCTATCATTAACTGAATATAAACCCAGTATTTCCACCCACTGTCATTGATCCAACTCCATGGGTTTTACTGGTGAATCAATGCTGTAGAAGATGATGGTGTTTCCATGGTAACTACGGAACCTCTGAACATCCAAATGGGTCAAATCTGATGACCGTGAAAAGATGACAAACTGTATTTTACACCAATTATTTCCATGTATGGATAGGATTAATGGATCAGCAGGTCTTAAACATTTCAGATCAGTAGATGGTTTTGTTCGACGGTGGCTGTTTGGGTCTTTATGGGTTAAAGTGAACATTCGAAAAAGTCTGTGTTGATAAACTAAATCAATAAGTAGATTGTGATTGTGTTTGTTGTAAACATGAGTTCTGGCTAATTACATCTGAAGTGTCTCTGCACAGACTACAAACACCTCTAACCTCTGAGATTTGATAAAATACATTAATCGAATGGGTTCACTTTTGTCTTGGAATAAAAAAAAAAAACTATTCTTTCTTTGACTCAACACGCTGAATTATGCCAGGACACATTGCTAGAATTAAATTGTTGTGATGTGTCAGACTGCATCGATTGCAGGCTGCCAGTTTCATAGTCATACCATCACATTTTGGATTAAAGGATAACTGTCAACCAACCATCCGACCAACTCATGCTGACAACATGACGTTTGTGCAGCCAATATGTGGAATGCATTTATTCAAAACTGTTTATTAAGATTTGGCATAAAATAGCACACAAATGATTAGAACCTGAGTTGTGTTATAGCACAACCCTGACATCATCCTGTAGGTGGAGAAAACCATATGAAGATGACGCTAACTGGTATGTATGTAAAGCACCATGAAATGTAAAATGGTGGCAATTCAAAGTTTTAGAAAAGATGTAAATGTTAATAATTTAAAGAAAATTGTAATAATTCAATGTTGTAACTACTTATATCAAGGTAACATATTTATTGTCTTTAAATCCCCAAAACTGTCATAAGTTATTTGGAAATAAAGCTACAATCAGACAGCAGGTTTTAATATACAATTCAGATTTTTTGGTGAAATCCGATTTTTTTTTTTGTGTTCATTCGTATTACACATTAAATGCGACTTCTATCAGTTTTGAGTATGAACTGAATGCGACCCTGAAGTGACCTGCATGCGCAAAGAAGGTCCTGATGCTTCTCCTCCTGGGACGCAGAATTATGATGTTTGTCGCATTTCAATGACGTAAGGGTCATCAATGCGACCTGATCGTTCAGACTGAAGTTGAATTGCAAAATATTGGATATGTATCAAATTTAGGACCACATATGAAAGTGACCTGGGTTGGATTTGAAAAAATCCGATTTGTGCTGTTCAGACTGTCTTTGGGCCACATTTGGCTGCAGTTTGAACGTAGCCTAAGTCGTACTCTCACATGTGCAAAACAAACCCCGCCCCTCGCATGTAGTGTTGCTTATTTTGGCATCGATCCAGCTGATGTCATCATGTTTATGCGTGTGCTGATGTCAGCATATTAATTGCCTCTATATATGTGCCAAGTTTGAAGCAAATGGAAACAAAATTGATGTTTTTATAGACATTTGAAATTTCACCCATTATAAGTAAATGGGGGGAAAAAAAAAAAATTCAAAAATTCATAAAAATCTTTAACTTTGACCTACTTTTTCCAAAATGTAATCACATATATTCTGCATCCCTGGCAATGTATAAACCCAGTTTGGTATGAATTCAACCAATAGTTTTGCTGCAAGAGTGTTAACAAACAAACAAACAAACCAAACCAAACCAAAAACAATACCCCTTTCCTCCCCTTCGGGGGGTGGGGTACAAATTAGAAATCAAATGGACAGCTGAGATACTGTTAACATTTCATTTACTGGATTTAAATCTAAATTAATCAATTAATCTAAATTTATCTGGAGTAAACTCAAACCATTTTCCAAATTCAAATAACATATTTTCCAGCTCATTGACTACAGTCCACATGTTAGCTCACAGTCACTTCTTACACTCATCACTGTTGTGATACTGAAAAGGAAAAGTGTAAATTATGTTTTGTGTCCTTTTAACTTGATGAAATATGATGATGTGGAAGCTGTAAATGAATTGTGAAGACTGTGTTCTCTTTATTATTGATTTACAGCTTCATTTCAAACATCATCATATTTAGGGATGGGAATCGTTAAGAATTTAACGATTCCGATTCCATTATTGATATTGCTTATCGATCCGATTCCTTATCGATTCTCATTGGGTGAAGGAATAAAAGAGTACAAATGGGCGTGTTTGCATTAACTGTCTTTTATATTTCCATCTCTGCACAGAAAATATAACATATACAGTATGTACAAACAATAACAACAGATGACGCCGGACACGGTTCGGGGGGGGGGGGGGGGCGACAGTGGAAGTGAAACTAAAGACTCTTTACTAATTCCTCTGTTGCCGCATTTCTACTTCGTGGAACCGGTTCGACTCGGCTCAGCTTGTCTCCCATTGTTGTGCACCTCATTTCCTTTCCCTTCTTACCTTCGGAAACTTGTATTTGAGGAGTTGCGACGTTTGTACGGCATTCATTCTGCCGCTACATTCACAAGCACCACTGAGTATCAAATACTTGACATTCTTGTAAATGATTCACATGCTGTGGACAAATGTTTGAGGATATTGGAGGGATTCCACCCTTTTGAAGACATGGAAGCTTTGACAGTGTTCCAATAAGTGGACCTGGTGTCGTCTGTTTAGACCGTTTCTGCCTCAACACCATGTTGGCTACGTTCTGACCAAAACAACGCAGAGTACGTGTGACGTCATCGCACATGCACAACGAGGGTGGAATCGGTAAGCAGAATCGTTAAGCAGGCAGGCAAACGATTCCAAGGAATCGAGCTACTGGGAACCGGTTCTCAAAAAGAACCAGTTCTTGATTCCCATCCCTTATCATATTATGACTCACTATTGGACAGTAATGTTAGCCTGGAAGTGGTTCAATGCTAATAGCAGCTAATGTTAGCATTGTTCAATTATGTCTAAATCAACTGTTCAGAAATGTTTGCTCAGTTTCTTTCTTTCTTTCTTTCTTTCTTTCTTTCTTTCTTTCTTTCTTTCTTTCTTTCTTTTTAGCTTTTGATTGCTGTGAAATGATAATAATAATTTGTTGATTTCTTGTGTTTATAGGACTTCAGCTGTAGAATAGCTTAATCTTTTTCCAGAGTTTGAACCACAGTTTCTGCATTAAGTTATGTAAAAACTATTATCCAAGTAGTGAGATTAGTGTTTTCAAAAAAATAAGACAATGTGGGCATACCCCCCCCCCCATATTTTTCCTAGAAGTTTAGTTTTTTCTCACATGTAGAAATTTTGTCAGCTGTTTAATTATTTTCTTCCAGTACATGTGGGAATCAAAAGTCATCAATTATTACATCAATAGTAAATGAGATCTTTACAGTTTGAGTTTTCTCCATAAAAAGTGTGTTCTGTCGTAGGAAACACAACGTCCAGACAGCAAAGGAGGCAGAGAGACTTCAAACAAAGCTCTGACAGGACTTTAATACAGAGAGAGAAACCTGCCGGCTAGTGAGAAGAAGGGGAAAGGACTACCAGAGGAAAAAAAAGAAAATGAAAAAAAAACTTCTACATCCTCTCTGAAAGGTTGTGAAGAGCTCAGTTAACTGAACAAAAAGGCCAGACTGAGCTGTAAAGAAAATACAGGGCTTTGGAAGATCAGTTAAAGAGGAAGTTGGTCTTGAACGACTCGGTTTGTAAGAGGAAAAAAAAATGAGATGAAGGACGGCGATGGCTCAGTCCACACAGATAATAATAAGGTGAAGGAACACTTTTACAAATAGATACCAGAGTGACCTGTTATAGTATTGGACTGGAAAAACACTGCATCTAGCTTTCTGGATCTGAAAAGGCTGTGAAGGAAAAGACGGGAGAAAAGATAGTAAAGATGGAGAAGATGTAAAGGAAAGACTAAAAGGAGAGTGAATAAGGAAAAGAAAGAACAGAAGCAGAAAAGAGATCCTCCTCTCATTGGTTCACTCCTTTTGTTTGAGTTTTACTTCATGTCCTTGTGGTTGTTTGGTCCATTCACCCATGTCTGTTCAGATAAACTGGTTATAATTCAAATAAATAAATAAAAAACATTGAATACACTTAATAAAATATTCTATTTGAACTATTTACTATAGGTGAATTTAGAGCTATTTTAAAGAGGCGTGAAATCAATGAGCTTGGTCAATGTAACTGTTTTTAAACTTGCACAAATGATTGTGTCAATATCGATTGTAAGTTTTGGGTTTTTTTTTACTTCCTCTAAGGAGGTTCTGTTTTTGTCGGCGTTGGTTTGTCTGTCCGTCTGTCTGTCTGTGTGCAAGATAACTCAAAAATTTATGGATGGATTTGGATGAAAATTTCAGGAAATGTTGATACTGGCACAAGGAACAAATGATTAAATTTTGGTGGTGATCGGGGGTGGGGTGGGGGGTGGGGGGTGGGCACTAATCTGCCATGGTGGAGGTCTGCACTCTCCGAGTGCTTTTCTAGTTTTTTAAGTGTTGACTATATCTTGTCAGAAACTGTGTTATGCTGCTTTTCTTGGCCAGGTCACTCTTGAAAAAGAGATTTGCTGTCTCAATGAGGCTTTTTTTACCTGGTTAAATAATAATAATTAAAAAAAAGATAGATAGATAGATAGATAGATAGATAGATAGATAGATAGATAGATAGATAGATAGATAGATAGATAGATAGATAGATAGATAGATAGATAGATAGATAGATAGAGCTCACATGTTGTTACTCGAACAGCAACTGAAATATTCTCTTGAAATATTCTCCTCATTGAACTTTTTGCTCTTCATGCTTTTCATATTGGAGGAAAATACCGCCCTCAAGTGGCAAAAGTTAAAACTGAACTGCATCCCAATGTATTGACATGTTGGAGTGTGTTTAACATCTCATAAGATTACAGTCTAAAAAAAAAAAAAGAATAAAAGATAAATTAAATACAAAAAAAAAAAAAAAACACTCCATACCGCATATTTATTTCTCATTTAATAATAACAAAAACAATTAAATTAATCAAATAGATAAATAATAAGACTTACCATTAGGAAAAACATGAAGGAAAATGCACAGGTAAGGAGGAAGAAAACTATTTACATTGTTTATGTTCAGTAAATGAATGTTAATATTAAAACTGGAGAAATGATTGGAGACGTTCATGGTGAGATCTGAGCCTCAGACATAAAACCAATGAGTGGTTCGAGGTTAAGCTCAATATTTCAAGTTAAGGTGATGATGGTAATTTCACACAATAGGGTGGGGTCAAAGGTCACGTTTAATCAACACATGAACATAATGGGATTTGAACGTACAACCACTGTGTCACAAGGTCACATAGCTTCACATGCGTTTGTGAATTAACATCTCATTAAAGAAAAACCATCACCATAGAATAGTCAGTGGAAGTTCTCATTTGTCCAGGTCATCATTCTTCCTTAGTAGTTTTTCGAAGTTCAACTTAACCGGTTGTAATCTTGAAATCGTTTTGTCTCTGATCCAAGAAATTTAATTAGTATGTAATAAAATGTAGTCACAATATAGTATGTGATGTGAAATTTGGTCATAGTTTAGAGCTGAAATGATTAATCGATTAAATCAAGTTGAGACAATTTTAAAAAATATTCATAGTTGTACTTTTCCTGAATACTTCATTTCTTTAATTTCGCTGCTGCTAAACATTGGTTCCGCTGTTGTGTTTCACACAGACACTTAATGTGACGCACATGATGCTGGGATTGATAGTTAATGTTACAGTTGTTGTATTTGATTTGATTTTGATTTGAATGTCACTTCTTAAGTTGTACTACAGTATGCGATGAAGTTTGTTTATAATATAGTATGTGATAAAATTTGGTCAGAATATAGTATGTGATCAAATTTAGTCACAGTATAGTATAAGATAAAATTTGATCAAATTTGGTCATAATATAGTTTGCAAAGAAATTTGGTCATACTATAGTATGTGATTAAATTTAGTCATAGTATAGTATGTAATAAAATTTGGTCGTAATATAGTATGTAATCAAATTTGGTCATAATTTAGTATGTGATAAAATTTGGTCATACTATACTATGTGATAAAATTTGGTCATTATATAGTATGGGATCAAACTTCATCACAATATAGTATATGATAAAATTTGGTCATAGTGTTGTATGTAATAAAATTTGGTCATAACATAGTATGTAATAAAATTTTGTCATAGTATAGTATGTGATTAAATTTAGTCATAGTATAGTATGTAATAAAAATTGGTCATAATATAGTATGTGATCAAATTTGGTCATAATTTTGTATGTGATAAAATTTGGTCATACTATACAATGTGATAAAATCTGGTCATAGTATAGTATGTGATGAAGTTTGGTTATGTATAGTATGTAATAAAATTTGGTCATACAGTTTGGTCATTTGGTGATATGATCAAATTTCATCACAGTATAGTATATGATAAAATTTAGTCAAATTATAGTATGTAATGAAATTTGTTAATGTGATAAAATTTGGTCAGAGTATAGCATTTAATAAAATTTGGTCATACTATTGTATGTGAAAAAATCATTGTATATATGTATTGTATGTGATCAAATTTGGTCATCATATATTATGTGAAAAAAATTGCTCATAGTATGGTAGATGATCAAATGTAGTCATAGTATAGTATGTTATAAAATTTGGTCACAGTGTAGTATATGACAAAATTTGGTCAAAGTTTAGTATGTGATTAAATTTGTTCATAGTATAGTATGTGATAAAATTAGGTCATAGTATAGAATGTGGTAAATTTTGGTCATAGGAAAATATTTAATAAAATTTGGTCATTGGATCATATGTGAGAAAATTTGGTCATACTATAGTAAGTGATCAAATTTAATCATAGTATAGTATAGTATGCGATAAAATTGGGTCATACTACATAGCATGTGATAAAAATAGTATATGAAAAATTTTTTGTCATTGTATAATATGTGATAAAATTTTGTCACGGTATAGTCTTAATATGTAATAAAATTTGGTCAAAGTATGCCATAACTGGCATGAAACCAAAAGTGAAACGGGACTAGAAAAACAATTCAGTGGGGATAAAAACTGGAAAAAATTTTAGTGGGAAAAAAAAGGAAAAATGTAAGGAGGAGAAAAAAATCCCTGGAAAAAAAATTAATGAGGAAAAAAATCCAAGTAAAAAAAGTTTAGTGGGGAAAAAAATTAGTGGGGAAATAAAATCCCAGTGAAAAAAATTAGTGGGAAAAAAAATGTAGGAAAAAATTTGTGGGGAGAAAAAAATCCAAGGAAAAAAATTAGTGGGGGAAAAAAAACCTGAGGAAAAAAATTAGTGGGAAAAAAAAACAAGGAAAAAAAATCCCAAGAAAAAAAATTAGTCGGGGAAAAAATATCCCACAAAAAAATTAGAAGGAGGAAAAATTAAACAGCAAAAAAAGTTTGTGGTGAAAAAAAAAAAAAAAAACAGGAAAAAGACTTAGCTGGTTTTAAACAGTCCTAAACCTAACATATAAATTGATGCCATCTTCAAATTTAATTAAAAGGTGTTCTAGACGATTATAAAAGCCCACCTAAGTGTTTCTGGAGGTACTTAAATGGGTTTCGCGCCTTCATTTGAACATTCATCTGCACCCCCTGGTGGGCAAATGGTAAGGCTTTATATATTATGTTTTCCAAAGAGGTTAATTTTTTGACCATCTTCAAATCGGGTTTAAAACTGCTCTAGATCATTTTACAAGCCCACCTAAGTGTTTCTGGAGGCATTTCAAGATGTTTCAAGCCTTTACTCAAACATTCATCAGCGCCCCCTGGTGTTCAAATGGTAAAAAAGCATAATTTTTTGACCATCATCAAATCTGTTTAAAAGTGCTCTAGATCATTCTACAAGCCCATCAACATGTTTCCATAAGTATTTCAAGGTGTTTTGAGCTTTTATTCAAACATTCCTCAGCGCCCCGTAGTGTTCAAATGGTAATGCTATAGTATGTGCTCCAAAAAGAATAATTTTTTGACCATCTTCAAATCTGGTTTAAAAGTATTCTAGATCATTCTACAAGCCCACCTAAGTGTTTCTGGAGAAATTTCAAGATGTTTCAAGCCTTTATTCAAACATTCATCAGAACCCCCTGGTGGTCAAATGGTAAGGCTATAGTATGTGCTCCAAAAAGGGTAATTTTTTGACCATCTTCAAATCTGATTAAATTATGATCTAGATCATTTTACAAGCCCACCAAAGTGTTTCTGAAGGCATTTCAAGATGTTTCAAGCCTTTATTCAAACAGTCATTGGAGCCCCCTGGTGGTCAAATGGTAAGGCTATAGTATGTGCTCCAAAAAGGATAATTTTTTGACAACTTAAAATCTGGTTAAAAAGTGCTCTAGAACAGGAGTGTCAAACTCACATCCTCAAGGGCCGGTATCCTGCATGTTTTAGATGTTTCCCTCCTCCAAAACACCTGATTCAAATGATGAGCCCATCATCCATCTCTGCAGAAGCCTGATAACGACCGTCAGGTGTGCTGGAAGAGGGAAAAATCTAAAACATGCAGGATACTGGCCCTCGAGGACCGGAGTTTGACATCTGTGCTCTAGATCATTGTGCAAGCCCACCAAAGTGTTTGTATGTGCTCCAAAAAGCGTAATTTTTTGACCATCTTCAAATCACGTTTAAAACTGTTTTAGATCATTCTCAAAGCCCACCTAAGTGTTTCTGGAGGCATTTCAAGATGGTTCAAGCCTTTATTCAAACATTCATTGGAGCCCCCTGGTGGTCAAATGGTAAGGCTATAGTATGTGCTCCAAAAATCGTAATTTTTTGACCATCTTCAAATCTCGTTTAAAAGTATTCTAGATCATTCTAAGAGACCACCTAAGTGTTTCTGAAAGCATTTCAAGATGTTTCAAGCCCTTATTCAAACATTCATTGGAGCCCCCTGGTGGTCAAATTGTAAATTGTATGTGCTCCAAAAAGGATATATTTTTTTAACCACTTCAAATCTGGTTAAAAAGTGCTCCAGATCATTCTACAAGCCCACCAAAGTGTTTCTGGAGAAATTTCAAGATGTTTCAAACCTTTATGCAAACAATCATCAGAACCCCGTGGTGGTCAAATGGTAAGGCTATAGGATGTGTTCCAAAAAGGGTAATTTTTTGACCACTTCAAATCTTGTTAAAAAGTGCTCTAGACCATTCTACAAGACCACCAAAGTGTTTCTGGAGAAATTTCAAGATGTTTCAAGCCTTTATTAAACATTCATTTCAGCCCCTGGTGGTCAAATGGTAAGGCTATAGTATGTGCTCCAAAAAGGGTAATTTTTTGACCACTTCAAATCTCGTTAAAAAGTGCTCTTGACCATTCTAAAAGACCACAAAAGTGTTTCTGGAGAAATTTCAAGATGTTTCAAGCCTTTATTCAATCATTAATCGGAGCCCCCTGGTGGTCAAATGGTAAGGCTCCTAATGGTATATGCTCCTAAAAGGTTAATTTTTTGACCACTTAAAATCTTGTTCAAAAGTGCTCTTGACCATTCTACAAGACCACCAAACTGTTTCTGGAGAAATTTCAAGATGTTTCAAGCCTTTATTCAATCATTCATTGGATCCCCCATGTGGTCAAATGGTAAGGCTATAGTATGTGCTCAGAAAAGGGTATATTTTTGACCACTTCAAATCTTGTTAAAAAGTGCTCTTGACCATTCTACAAGACCACCAAATTGTTTCTGGAGAAATTTCAAGAGTTTTCAAGCCTTTATTCAATCATTCATCCGAGCCCCCTGGTGGTCAAATGGTAAGGCTATAGTATGTGCTCCAAAAAGCGTCATTTTTTGACCATCTTCAAATCTCGTTTAAAACTATTCTAGATCATTCTCAAAGCCCACTTAAGTGTTTCTGGAGAAATTTCAAGATGTTTCAAGCCTTAATTCAAACATTAATTTGAGCCCCCTGGTGGTCAAATGGTAAGTCTATAGAATGTGCTCCAAAAAGGTTAATTTTTTGACCACTTCAAATCTTGTTAAAAAGTGTTCTTGAGCATTCTACATAACCACCAAATTTTTTCTGGAGAAATTTCAAGATGTTTCAAGCCTTTATTCAATCATTCATTGGAGCCCCCTGCTGGTCAAATGGTAAGGCTATAGTATGTGCTAAGAAAAGGGTATATTTTTGACCACTTCAAATCTTGTTAAAAAGTGCTCTTGACCATTCTTCAAGACAACCAATGTATTTCTGGAGAAATTTCAAGATTTTTGAAAGCCTTTATTCAATCATTCATTGGAGCCCCCTGGTGGTCAAATGGTAAGGCTATAGTATGTGCTCCAAAAAGGGTAATTTTTTGACCACTTCAAATGTTTTTTAAAAAGTGCTCTTGACCATTCTCAAAGCCCACCTAAGTCTTTCTGGAGGCATTTCAAGATGTTTCAAGCCTTTATTTAAACATTCATTGGAGCCCCCTGGTGGTCAAATGGTAAGGCTATAGTATGTGCTCAAAAAAGGGTCATTTTTTGACCACTTCAAATCTTGTTAAAAAGTTCTCTTAAGCATTCTACAAGACCACCAAAGTGTTTCTGGAGAAATTTCAAGATGTTTCAAGCCTTTTTTTCAAACATTCATTGGAGCCCCCTGGTGGTCAAATGGTAAGGCTATAGTATGTGCTCGAAAAAGGTTAATTTTTTGACCACTTAAAATCTGGTTAACAAGTGCTCTTGACCATTATAAGAGCCCACCAAAGTGTTTCTGGAGAAATTTCAAGATGTTTCAAGCCTTTTTTTCAAACATTCATTGGAGCCCCCTTGTGGTCAAATGGTAAAGCTATAGTATGTGCTCCAAAAAGGGTAATTTTTTGACCACTTGAAATCTGGTTAAAAAGTGCTCTTGACCATTCTACAAGCCCACCAAAGTGTTTCTGGAGAAATTTCAAGATGTTTAAAGCCTTTATTCAAACATTCATTGGAGCCCCCTGGTGGTTAAATGGTAAGGCTATAGTATGTGCTCAAAAAAGGGTAATTTTTTGACCACTTCAAATCTTGTTAAAAAGTGCTCTTGACCACTCTACAAGACCACCAAAGTGTTTCTGGAGAAATTTCAAGATGTTTCAAGCCTTTATTCAATCATTCATTGGAGCCCGCTGGTGGTCAAATGGTAAGGCTATAGTATGTGCTCCAAAAAGCGTAATTTTTTGACCATCTTCAAATCTCGTTTAAAACTATTCTACATCATTCTCAAAGCCCACCTACGTTTTTCTGGAGGAATTTCAAGATG
The DNA here is from genome assembly GCF_902148855.1 of Sphaeramia orbicularis. NCBI lineage: Eukaryota > Metazoa > Chordata > Actinopteri > Kurtiformes > Apogonidae > Sphaeramia > Sphaeramia orbicularis. The sequence goes on from NC_043969.1 coordinate 39,933,261, forward strand.
TTTCAAGACTTTATTCAAACATTCATTGGAGCCCCCTGGTGGTCAAATGGTAAGGCTATAGTATGTGCTCCAAAAAGGGTACTTTTTTGACCACTTCAAATCTTGTTAAAAAGTGTTCTTGACGACTCTAAAAGACCACCAACGTGTTTCTGGAGAAATTTCAAGATGTTTCAAGCCTTTATTCAAACATTCATTGGAGCCCCCTGGTGGTCAAATGGTAAGGTATGTGCTCCAAAAAGGTTAATTTTTTGACCACTTCAAATCTGGTTAAAAAGTGCTCTTGACCGTTCTACAAGCCCACCAAAGTGTTTCTGGAGAAATTTCAAGATGTTTCAACCCTTTATTCAAACATTCATTAGAACCCCCTGGTGGTCAAATGGTAAGGCTATATATGTGCTCCAAAAAGTGTAATTTTTTGACCACCTTCAAATCTCGTTTAAAACTATTCTAGATCATTCTCAAAGCCCACCTAAGTCTTTCTGGAGGCATTTCAAGATGTTTCAAGCCTTTATTCAAACATTCATTGGAGCCCCCTGGTGGTCAAATGGTAAGGCTATAGTATGTGCTCCAAAAAGGGTACTTTTTTGACGACTTAAAATCTTGTTAAAAAGTGCTCTTGACCATTCTACAAGACCACCAAAGTGTTTCTGGAGAAATTTCAAGATGCTTCAAGCCTTTATTCAAACATTCATTGGAGCCCCCTGGTGGTCAAATGGTAAGGCTATAGTATGTGCTCGAAAAAGGTTAATTTTTTGACCACTTCAAATCTGGTTAAAAAGTGCTCTTGACCATTCTACAAGCCCACCAAAGAGTTTCTGGAGAAATTTCAAGATGTTTCAACCCTTTATTCAAACATTCATCAGAACCCCCTTGTGGTCAAATGGTAAGGCTATAGTATGTGCTCCAAAAAGGGTACTTTTTTGACCACTTCAAATCTTGTTAAAAAGTGTTCTTGACGACTCTAAAAGACCACCAACGTGTTTCTGGAGAAATTTCAAATGTTTCAAGCCTTTACACAATCATTAATCGGAGCCCCCTGGTGGTCAAATGGTAAGGCTCCTAATGGTATATGCTCCTAAAAGGTTAATTTTTTGACCACTTAAAATCTTGTTCAAAAGTGCTCTTGACCATTCTACAAGACCACCAAAGTGTTTCTGGAGAAATTTCAAGATGTTTCAAGCCTTTATTCAATCATTCATTGGAGCCCCCATGTGGTCAAATGGTAAGGCTATAGTATGTGCTCAGAAATGGGTATATTTTTGACCACTTCAAATCTTGTTAAAAAGTGCTCTTGACCAATCTACAAGACCACCAAATTTTTTCTGGAGAAATTTCAAGAGTTTTCAAGCCTTTATTCAATCATTCATCCGAGCCCCCTGGTGGTCAAATGGCAAGGCTATAGTATGTGCTCAAAACAGCGTCATTTTTTGACCATCTTCAAATCTCGTTTAAAAGTATTCTAGATCATTCTCAAAGCCCACTTAAGTGTTTCTGGAGACATTTCAAGATGTTTCAAGCCTTAATTCAAACATTCATTTGAGCCCCCTGGTGGTCAAATGGTAAGTCTATAGAATGTGCTCCAAAAAGGTTAATTTTTTGACCACTTCAAATCTTGTTAAAAAGTGCTCTTGAGCATTCTACATAACCACCAAATTTTTTCTGGAGAAATTTCAAGATGTTTCAAGCCTTTATTCAATCATTCATTGGAGCCCCCTGCTGGTCAAATGGTAAGGCTATAGTATGTGCTCAGAAAAGGGTATATTTCTGACCACTTCAAATCTTGTTAAAAAGTGCTCTTGACCATTCTTCAAGACCACCAAAGTATTTCTGGAGAAATTTCAAGATTTTTCAAGCCTTTATTCAATCATTCATTGGAACCCCCTGGTGGTCAAATGGTAAGGCTATAGTATGTGCTCTAAAAAGGGTAATTTTTTGACCACTTCAAATCTCGTTTAAAACTATTCTAGATCATTCTAAAAGCCCACCTAAGTCTTTCTGGAGACATTTCAAGATGTTTCAAGCCTTTATTCAAACATTCATTGGAGCCCCCTGGTGGTCAAATGGTAAGGCAATAGTATGTTCTCCAAAAAAAGGGTAATTTTTTGACCACTTCAAATCTGGTTAAAAAGTGCTCTAGATCATTCTAGAAGCCCATTAAACTGTTTCTGGAGGTATTTCAAGATGTTTCAAGCCTTTATTAAAACATTCATTAGAACCCCCTGGTGGTCATAAGGTAAGGCTATAGTATGTGCTCCAAAAAGCGTTATTTTTTGACCATCTTCAAATCTCATTTAAAAGTATTCGAGATCATTCTAAAAGCCCACCTAAGTGTTTCTGGAGGGATTTCAAGATGTTTCAAGCCTTTATTCAAACATTCATCAAAACTCCCTGGTGGTCAAATGGTAAGGCTATAGTATGTGCTCCAAAAAGCGTAATTTTTTGACCACTTCAAATCTTGTTAAAAAGTGCTCTAGACCATTCTACAAGACCACCAAAGTGTTGCTGGAGGTATTTCAAGATGTTTCAAGCCTTTATTAAACATTCATTTCAGCCCCCTGGTGGTCAAATGGTAAGGCTATAGTATGTGCTCCAAAAAGGGTAATTTTTTGACCACTTCAAATCTTGTTAAAAAGTGCTCTAGACCATTCTACAAGACCACCAAAGTGTTTCTGGAGAAATTTCAAGATGTTTCAAGCCTTTATTCAATTATTCATTGGAGCCCTCTGGTGGTCAAATGGTAAGGCCACAGTATGTGCTACAAAAAGGGTAATTTTTTGACCACTTCAAATCTCGTTAAAAAGTGCTCTTGACCATTCAAAAAAGACCACAAAAGTGTTTCTGGAGAAATTTCAAGATGTTTCAAGCCTTTATTCAATCATTAATCGTAGCCCCCTGGTGGTCAAATGGTAAGGCTCCTAATGGTATATGCTCCAAAAAGGGTAATTTTTTGACCGCTTGAAATCTGGTTAAAAAGTGCTCTTGACCATTCTACAAGACCACCAAAGTGTTTCTGGAGAAATTTCAAGATGTTTAAAGCCTTTATTCAAACATTCATTGGAGCCCCCTGGTGGTCAAATGGTAAGGCTACAGTATGTGCTCCAAAAAGGTTAATTTTTTGACCACTTCAAATCTGGTTAAAAAGTGCTCTTGACCATTCTACAAGCCCTCTAAAGTGTTTCTGGAGAAATTTCAAGATGTTTTAACCCTTTATTCAAACATTCATTAGAACCCCCTGGTGTTCAAATGGTAAGGCTATATATGTGCTCCAAAAAGTGTAATTTTTTGACCACCTTCAAATCTCGTTTAAAACTATTCTACATCATTCTCAAAGCCCACCTAAGTCTTTCTGGAGGCATTTCAAGATGTTTCAAGCCTTTATTCAAACATTCATTGGAGCCCCCTGGTGGTCAAATGGTAAGGCTATAGTATGTGACCCAAAAAGGGTACTTTTTTGACGACTTAAAATCTTGTTAAAAAGTGCTCATGACCATTCTACAAGACCACCAAAGTGTTTCTGGAGAAATTTCAAGATGTTTCAAGCCTTTATTCAAACATTCATTGGAGCCCCCTGGTGGTCAAATGGTAAGGCTATAGTATGTGCTCGAAAAAGGTTAATTTTTTGACCACTTCAAATCTGGTCAAAAAGTGCTCTTGACCATTCTACAAGCCCACCAAAGTGTTTCTGGAGAAATTTCAAGATGTTTAAAGCCTTTATTAAAACATTCATTGGAGCCCCCTGGTGGTCAAATGGTAAGGCTATAGTATGTGCTCCAAAAAGGGTACTTTTTTGACGACTTAAAATCTTGTTAAAAAGTGCTCTTGACCATTCTACAAGACCACCAAAGTGTTTCTGGAGAAATTTCAAGATGTTTCAAGCCTTTATTCAAACATTCATTGGAGCCCCCTGGTGGTCAAATGGTAAGGATATAGTATGTGCTCGAAAAAGGTTAATTTTTTGACCATCTTCAAATCTGGTTAAAAAGTGCTCTTGACCATTCTACAAGCCCACCAAAGAGTTTCTGGAGAAATTTCAAGATTTTTCAAGCCTTTATTCAAACATTCATCAGAACCCCCTGGTGGTCAAATGGTAAGGCTATAGTATGTGGTCGAAAAAGGTTAATTTTTTGACCACTTAAAATCTGGTTAAAAAGTGCTCTTGACCATTCTACAAGCCCACCAAGGTGTTTCTGGAGAAATTTCAAGATGTTTTAACCCTTTATTCAAACATTCATCAGAACCCCCTTTGTGGTCAAATGGTAAGGCTATAGTATGTGCTCCAAAAAGGTTAATTTTTTGACCACTTCAAATCTGGTTAAAAAGTGCTCTTGACCATTCTACAAGCCCACCAAAGTGTTTCTGGAGAAATTTCAAGATGTTTAAAGCCTTTATTCAAACATTCATTGGAGCCCCCTGGTGGTCAAATGGTAAGGCTATAGTATGTGCTCCAAAAAGGGTAATTTTTTGACCACTTCAAATCTTGTTAAAAAGTGCTCTTGACCACTCTACAAGACCACCAAAGTGTTTCTGGAGAAATTTCAAGATGTTTCAAGCCTTTATTCAAACATTCATTGGAGCCCCGTGGTGGTCAAATGGTAAGGCTATAGTATGTGACCCAAAAAGCGTAATTTTTTGACCATCTTCAAATCTCATTTAAAAGTATTCTACATCATTCTCAAAGCCCACCTAAGTTTTTCTGGAGGAATTTCAAGATGTTTCAAGACTTTATTCAAACATTCATTGGAGCCCCCTGGTGGTCAAATGGTAAGGCTATAGTATGTGCTCCAAAAAGGGTACTTTTTTGACCACTTCAAATCTTGTTAAAAAGTGTTCTTGACGACTCTAAAAGACCACCAACGTGTTTCTGGAGAAATTTCAAGATGTTTCAAGCCTTTATTCAAACATTCATTGGAGCCCCCTGGTGGTCAAATGGTAAGGCTATAGTATGTGCTCCAAAAAGGTTAATTTTTTGACCACTTCAAATCTGGTTAAAAAGTGCTCTTGACCATTCTACAAGCCCACCAAAGTGTTTCTGGAGAAATTTCGAGATGTTTCAACCCTATATTCAAACATTCATTAGAACCCCCTGGTGTTCAAATGGTAAGGCTATATATGTGCTCCAAAAAGTGTATTTTTTTGACCACCTTCAAATCTCGTTTAAAACTATTCTAGATCATTCTCAAAGCCCACCTAAGTCTTTCTGGAGGCATTTCAAGATGTTTCAAGCCTTTATTCAAACATTCATTGGAGCCCCCTGGTGGTCAAATGGTAAGGCTATAGTATGTGCTCGAAAAAGGTTAATTTTTTGACCACTTCAAATCTGGTCAAAAAATGCTCTTGACCATTCTACAAGCCCACCAAAGTGTTTCATGAGAAATTTCAAGATGTTTAAAGCCTTTATTCAAACATTCATTGGAGCCCCCTGGTGGTCAAATGGTAAGGCTATAGTATGTGCTCCAAAAAGGGTACTTTTTTGACGACTTAAAATCTTGTTAAAAAGTGCTCTTGACCATTCTACAAGACCACCAAAGTGTTTCTGGAGAAATTTCAAGATGTTTCAAGCCTTTTTCAAACATTCATTGGAGCCCCCTGGTGGTCAAATGGTAAGGCTATAGTTTGTGCTCGAAAAAGGTTAATTTTTTGACCATCTTCAAATCTCGTTTAAAAGTATTCTACATTATTCTCAAAGCCCACCTAAGTTTTTCTGGAGGAATTTCAAGATGTTTCAAGCCTTTATTCAAACATTCATTGGAGCCCCCTGGTGGTCAAATGGTAAGGCTATAGTATGTGCTCCAAAAAGGGTACTTTTTTGACCACTTCAAATCTTGTTAAAAAGTGTTCTTGACGACTCTAAAAGACCACCAACGTGTTTCTGGAGAAATTTCAAGATGTTTCAAGCCTTTATTCAAACATTCATTGGAGCCCCCTTGTGGTCAAATGGTAAGGCTATAGTATGTGCTCCAAAAAGGTTAATTTTTTGACCACTTCAAATCTGGTTAAAAAGTGCTCTTGACCATTCTACAAGCCCACTAAAGTGTTTCTGGAGAAATTTCAAGATGTTTCAACCCTTTATTCAAACATTCATTAGAACCCCCTGGTGTTCAAATGGTAAGGCTATATATGTGCTCCAAAAAGTGTAATTTTTTGACCACCTTCAAATCTCGTTTAAAACTATTCTACATCATTCTCAAAGCCCACCTAAGTCTATCTGGAGGCATTTCAAGATGTTTCAAGCCTTTATTCAAACATTCATTGGAGCCCCCTGGTGGTCAAATGGTAAGGCTATAGTATGTGACCCAAAAAGGGTACTTTTTTGACGACTTAAAATCTTGTTAAAAAGTGCTCTTGACCATTCTACAAGACCACCAAAGTGTTTCTGGAGAAATTTCAAGATGTTTCAAGCCTTTATTCAAACATTCATTGGAGCCCCCTGGTGGTCAAATGGTAAGGCTGGTAAATGGTAATGGTATGTGCTCGAAAAAGGTTAATTTTTTGACCACTTCAAATCTGGTCAAAAAGTGCTCTTGACCATTCTACAAGCCCACCAAAGTGTTTCTGGAGAAATTTCAAGATGTTTAAAGCCTTTATTCAAACATTCATTGGAGCCCCCTGGTGGTCAAATGGTAAGGCTATAGTATGTGCTCCAAAAAGGGTACTTTTTTGACGACTTAAAATCTTGTTAAAAAGTGCTCTTGACCATTCTACAAGACCACCAAAGTGTTTCTGGAGAAATTTCAAGATGTTTCAAGCCTTTATTCAAACATTCATTGGAGCCCCCTGGTGGTAAAATGGTAAGGCTAGAGTATGTGCTCGAAAAAGGTTAATTTTTTGACCATCTTCAAATCTGGTTAAAAAGTGCTCTTGACCATTCTACAAGCCCACCAAAGAGTTTCTGGAGAAATTTCAAGATTTTTCAAGCCTTTATTCAAACATTCATCAGAACCCCCTGGTGGTCAAATGGTAAGGCTATAGTATGTGGTCGAAAAAGGTTAATTTTTTGACCACTTAAAATCTGGTTAAAAAGTGCTCTTGACCATTCTACAAGCCCACCAAAGTGTTTCTGGAGAAATTTCAAGATGTTTCAACCCTTTATTCAAACATTCATCAGAACCCCCTTGTGGTCAAATGGTAAGGCTATAGTATGTGCTCCAAAAAGGTTAATTTTTTGACCACTTCAAATCTGGTTAAAAAGTGCTCTTGACCATTCTACAAGCCCACCAAAGTGTTTCTGGAGAAATTTCAAGATGTTTAAAGCCTTTATTCAAACATTCATTGGAGCCCCCTGGTGGTCAAATGGTAAGGCTTATAGTATGTGCTCCAAAAAGGTTAATTTTTTGACCACTTCAAATCTGGTTAAAAAGTGCTCTTGACCATTCTACAAGCCCACCAAAGTGTTTCTGGAGAAATTTCGAGATGTTTCAACCCTATATTCAAACATTCATTAGAACCCCCTGGTGTTCAAATGGTAAGGCTATATATGTGCTCCAAAAAGTGTATTTTTTGACCACCTTCAAATCTCGTTTAAAACTATTCTAGATCATTCTCAAAGCCCACCTAAGTCTTTCTGGAGGCATTTCAAGATGTTTCAAGCCTTTATTCAAACATTCATTGGAGCCCCCTGGTGGTCAAATGGTAAGGCTATAGTATGTGCTCCAAAAAGGGTACTTTTTTGACGACTTTAAATCTTGTTAAAAAGTGCTCTTGACCATTCTACAAGACCACCAAAGTTTTTCTGGAGAAATTTCAAGATGTTTCAAGCCTTTATTCAAACATTCATTGGAGCCCCCTGGTGGTCAAATGGTAAGGCTATAGTATGTGCTCCAAAAAGGTTAATTTTTTGACCACTTCAAATCTGGTTAAAAAGTGCTCTTGACCCTTCTACAAGCCCACCAAAGTGTTTCTGGAGGAATTTCGAGATGTTTCAACCCTTTATTCAAACATTCATTAGAACCCCCTGGTGTTCAAATGGTAAGGCTATATATGTGCTCCAAAAAGTGTAATTTTTTGTCCACCTTCAAATCTCGTTTAAAACTATTCTAGATCATTCTCAAAGCCCACCTAAGTCTTTCTGGAGGCATTTCAAGATGTTTCAAGCCTTTATTCAAACATTCATTGGAGCCCCCTGGTGGTCAAATGGTAAGGCTATAGTATGTGCTCCAAAAAGGGTACTTTTTTGACGACTTTAAATCTTGTTAAAAAGTGCTCTTGACCATTCTACAAGACCACCAAAGTGTTTCTGGAGAAATTTCAAGATGTTTCAAGCCTTTATTCAAACATTCATTGGAGCCCCCTGGTCGTCAAATGGTAAGGCTATAGTATGTGCTCGAAAAAGGTTAATTTTTTGACCACTTCAAATCTGGTTAAAAAGTGCTCTTGACCATTCTACAAGCCGACCAAAGAGTTTCTGGAGAAATTTAAGATTTTTCAAGCCTTTATTCAAACATTCATCAGAACCCCCTGGTGGTCAAATGGTAAGGCTATAGTATGTGCTCCAATAAGGTTAATTTTTTGACCACTTCAAATCTGGTTAAAAAGTGCTCTTGACCATTCTACAAGCCCACCAAAGTGTTTCTGGAGAAATTTCAAGATGTTTAAAGCCTTTATTCAAACATTCATTGGAGCCCCCTGGTGGTCAAATGGTAAGGCTATAGTATGTGCTCCAAAAAGGTTAATTTTTTGACCACTTCAAATCTGGTTAAAAAGTGCTCTTGACCATTCTACAAGCCCACCAAAGTGTTTCTGGAGAAATTTCGAGATGTTTTAACCCTATATTCAAACATTCATTAGAACCCCCTGGTGTTCAAATGGTAAGGCTATATATGTGCTCCAAAAAGTGTATTTTTTTGACCACCTTCAAATCTCGTTTAAAACTATTCTAGATCATTCTCAAAGCCCACCTAAGTCTTTCTGGAGGCATTTCAAGATGTTTCAAGCCTTTATTCAAACATTCATTGGAGCCCCCTGGTGGTCAAATGGTAAGGCTATAGTATGTGCTCCAAAAAGGGTACTTTTTTGACGACTTTAAATCTTGTTAAAAAGTGCTCTTGACCATTCTACAAGACCACCAAAGTTTTTCTGGAGAAATTTCAAGATGTTTCAAGCCTTTATTCAAACATTCATTGGAGCCCCCTGGTGGTCAAATGGTAAGGCTATAGTATGTGCTCCAAAAAGGTTAATTTTTTGACCACTTCAAATCTGGTTAAAAAGTGCTCTTGACCATTCTACAAGCCCACCAAAGTGTTTCTGGAGGAATTTCGAGATGTTTCAACCCTTTATTCAAACATTCATTAGAACCCCCTGGTGTTCAAATGGTAAGGCTATATATGTGCTCCAAAAAGTGTAATTTTTTGTCCACCTTCAAATCTCGTTTAAAACTATTCTAGATCATTCTCAAAGCCCACCTAAGTCTTTCTGGAGGCATTTCAAGATGTTTCAAGCCTTTATTCAAACATTCATTGGAGCCCCCTGGTGGTCAAATGGTAAGGCTATAGTATGTGCTCCAAAAAGGGTACTTTTTTGACGACTTTAAATCTTGTTAAAAAGTGCTCTTGACCATTCTACAAGACCACCAAAGTGTTTCTGGAGAAATTTCAAGATGTTTCAAGCCTTTATTCAAACATTCATTGGAGCCCCCTGGTCGTCAAATGGTAAGGCTATAGTATGTGCTCGAAAAAGGTTAATTTTTTGACCACTTCAAATCTGGTTAAAAAGTGCTCTTGACCATTCTACAAGCCCACCAAAGAGTTTCTGGAGAAATTTTAAGATTTTTCAAGCCTTTATTCAAACATTCATCAGAACCCCCTGGTGGTCAAATGGTAAGGCTATAGTATGTGCTCCAATAAGGTTAATTTTTTGACCACTTCAAATCTGGTTAAAAAGTGCTCTTGACCATTCTACAAGCCCACCAAAGTGTTTCTGGAGAAATTTCAAGATGTTTAAAGCCTTTATTCAAACATTCATTGGAGCCCCCTGGTGGTCAAATGGTAAGGCTATAGTATGTGCTCCAAAAAGGGTAATTTTTTGACCACTTCAAATCTTGTTAAAAAGTGCTCTTGACCACTCTACAAGACCACCAAAGTGTTTCTGGAGAAATTTCAAGATGTTTCAAGCCTTTATTCAAACATTCATTGGAGCCCCCTGGTGGTCAAATGGTAAGGCTATAGTATGTGCTCCAAAAAGGGTACTTTTTGACCACTTCAAATCTTGTTAAAAAGTGTTCTTGATGACTCTAAAAGACCACCAACGTGTTTCTGGAGAAATTTCAAGATTTTTCAAGCCTTTATTCAAACATTCATTGGAGCCCCCTGGTGGTCAAATGGTAAGGCTATAGTATGTGCTCCAAAAAGGTTAATTTTTTGACCACTTCAAATCTGGTTAAAAAGTGCTCTTGACCATTCTACAAGCCCACCAAAGTGTTTCTGGAGAAATTTCGAGATGTTTCAACCCTATATTCAAACATTCATTAGAACCCCCTGGTGTTCAAATGGTAAGGCTATATATGTGCTCCAAAAAGTGTATTTTTTTGACCACCTTCAAATCTCGTTTAAAACTATTCTAGATCATTCTCAAAGCCCACCTAAGTCTTTCTGGAGGCATTTCAAGATGTTTCAAGCCTTTATTCAAACATTCATTGGAGCCCCCTGGTGGTCAAATGGTAAGGCTATAGTATGTGCTCGAAAAAGGTTAATTTTTTGACCACTTCAAATCTGGTCAAAAAATGCTCTTGACCATTCTACAAGCCCACCAAAGTGTTTCATGAGAAATTTCAAGATGTTTAAAGCCTTTATTCAAACATTCATTGGAGCCCCCTGGTGGTCAAATGGTAAGGCTATAGTATGTGCTCCAAAAAGGGTACTTTTTTGACGACTTAAAATCTTGTTAAAAAGTGCTCTTGACCATTCTACAAGACCACCAAAGTGTTTCTGGAGAAATTTCAAGATGTTTCAAGCCTTTTTCAAACATTCATTGGAGCCCCCTGGTGGTCAAATGGTAAGGCTATAGTTTGTGCTCGAAAAAGGTTAATTTTTGACCATCTTCAAATCTCGTTTAAAAGTATTCTACATTATTCTCAAAGCCCACCTAAGTTTTTCTGGAGGAATTTCAAGATGTTTCAAGCCTTTATTCAAACATTCATTGGAGCCCCCTGGTGGTCAAATGGTAAGGCTATAGTATGTGCTCCAAAAAGGGTACTTTTTTGACCACTTCAAATCTTGTTAAAAAGTGTTCTTGACGACTCTAAAAGACCACCAACGTGTTTCTGGAGAAATTTCAAGATGTTTCAAGCCTTTATTCAAACATTCATTGGAGCCCCCTTGTGGTCAAATGGTAAGGCTATAGTATGTGCTCCAAAAAGGTTAATTTTTTTACCACTTCAAATCTGGTTAAAAAGTGCTCTTGACCATTCTACAAGCCCACTAAAGTGTTTCTGGAGAAATTTCAAGATGTTTCAACCCTTTATTCAAACATTCATTAGAACCCCCTGGTGTTCAAATGGTAAGGCTATATATGTGCTCCAAAAAGTGTAATTTTTTGACCACCTTCAAATCTCGTTTAAAACTATTCTACATCATTCTCAAAGCCCACCTAAGTCTATCTGGAGGCATTTCAAGATGTTTCAAGCCTTTATTCAAACATTCATTGGAGCCCCCTGGTGGTCAAATGGTAAGGCTATAGTATGTGACCCAAAAAGGGTACTTTTTTGACGACTTAAAATCTTGTTAAAAAGTGCTCTTGACCATTCTACAAGACCACCAAAGTGTTTCTGGAGAAATTTCAAGATGTTTCAAGCCTTTATTCAAACATTCATTGGAGCCCCCTGGTGGTCAAATGGTAAGGCTGGTAAATGGTAATGGTATGTGCTCGAAAAAGGTTAATTTTTTGACCACTTCAAATCTGGTCAAAAAGTGCTCTTGACCATTCTACAAGCCCACCAAAGTGTTTCTGGAGAAATTTCAAGATGTTTAAAGCCTTTATTCAAACATTCATTGGAGCCCCCTGGTGGTCAAATGGTAAGGCTATAGTATGTGCTCCAAAAAGGGTACTTTTTTGACGACTTAAAATCTTGTTAAAAAGTGCTCTTGACCATTCTACAAGACCACCAAAGTGTTTCTGGAGAAATTTCAAGATGTTTCAAGCCTTTATTCAAACATTCATTGGAGCCCCCTGGTGGTAAAATGGTAAGGCTAGAGTATGTGCTCGAAAAAGGTTAATTTTTTGACCATCTTCAAATCTGGTTAAAAAGTGCTCTTGACCATTCTACAAGCCCACCAAAGAGTTTCTGGAGAAATTTCAAGATTTTTCAAGCCTTTATTCAAACATTCATCAGAACCCCCTGGTGGTCAAATGGTAAGGCTATAGTATGTGGTCGAAAAAGGTTAATTTTTTGACCACTTAAAATCTGGTTAAAAAGTGCTCTTGACCATTCTACAAGCCCACCAAAGTGTTTCTGGAGAAATTTCAAGATGTTTCAACCCTTTATTCAAACATTCATCAGAACCCCCTTGTGGTCAAATGGTAAGGCTATAGTATGTGCTCCAAAAAGGTTAATTTTTTGACCACTTCAAATCTGGTTAAAAAGTGCTCTTGACCATTCTACAAGCCCACCAAAGTGTTTCTGGAGAAATTTCAAGATGTTTAAAGCCTTTATTCAAACATTCATTGGAGCCCCCTGGTGGTCAAATGGTAAGGCTTTAGTATGTGCTCCAAAAAGGTTAATTTTTTGACCACTTCAAATCTGGTTAAAAAGTGCTCTTGACCATTCTACAAGCCCACCAAAGTGTTTCTGGAGAAATTTCGAGATGTTTCAACCCTATATTCAAACATTCATTAGAACCCCCTGGTGTTCAAATGGTAAGGCTATATATGTGCTCCAAAAAGTGTATTTTTTTGACCACCTTCAAATCTCGTTTAAAACTATTCTAGATCATTCTCAAAGCCCACCTAAGTCTTTCTGGAGGCATTTCAAGATGTTTCAAGCCTTTATTCAAACATTCATTGGAGCCCCCTGGTGGTCAAATGGTAAGGCTATAGTATGTGCTCCAAAAAGGGTACTTTTTTGACGACTTTAAATCTTGTTAAAAAGTGCTCTTGACCATTCTACAAGACCACCAAAGTGTTTCTGGAGAAATTTCAAGATGTTTCAAGCCTTTATTCAAACATTCATTGGAGCCCCCTGGTGGTCAAATGGTAAGGCTATAGTATGTGCTCCAAAAAGGTTAATTTTTTGACCACTTCAAATCTGGTTAAAAAGTGCTCTTGACCCTTCTACAAGCCCACCAAAGTGTTTCTGGAGGAATTTCGAGATGTTTCAACCCTTTATTCAAACATTCATTAGAACCCCCTGGTGTTCAAATGGTAAGGCTATATATGTGCTCCAAAAAGTGTAATTTTTTGTCCACCTTCAAATCTCGTTTAAAACTATTCTAGATCATTCTCAAAGCCCACCTAAGTCTTTCTGGAGGCATTTCAAGATGTTTCAAGCCTTTATTCAAACATTCATTGGAGCCCCCTGGTGGTCAAATGGTAAGGCTATAGTATGTGCTCCAAAAAGGGTACTTTTTTGACGACTTAAAATCTTGTTAAAAAGTGCTCTTGACCATTCTACAAGACCACCAAAGTGTTTCTGGAGAAATTTCAAGATGTTTCAAGCCTTTATTCAAACATTCATTGGAGCCCCCTGGTCGTCAAATGGTAAGGCTATAGTATGTGCTCGAAAAAGGTTAATTTTTTGACCACTTCAAATCTGGTTAAAAAGTGCTCTTGACCATTCTACAAGCCGACCAAAGAGTTTCTGGAGAAATTTTAAGATTTTTCAAGCCTTTATTCAAACATTCATCAGAACCCCCTGGTGGTCAAATGGTAAGGCTATAGTATGTGCTCCAATAAGGTTAATTTTTTGACCACTTCAAATCTGGTTAAAAAGTGCTCTTGACCATTCTACAAGCCCACCAAAGTGTTTCTGGAGAAATTTCAAGATGTTTAAAGCCTTTATTCAAACATTCATTGGAGCCCCCTGGTGGTCAAATGGTAAGGCTATAGTATGTGCTCCAAAAAGGTTAATTTTTTGACCACTTCAAATCTGGTTAAAAAGTGCTCTTGACCATTCTACAAGCCCACCAAAGTGTTTCTGGAGAAATTTCGAGATGTTTTAACCCTATATTCAAACATTCATTAGAACCCCCTGGTGTTCAAATGGTAAGGCTATATATGTGCTCCAAAAAGTGTATTTTTTTGACCACCTTCAAATCTCGTTTAAAACTATTCTAGATCATTCTCAAAGCCCACCTAAGTCTTTCTGGAGGCATTTCAAGATGTTTCAAGCCTTTATTCAAACATTCATTGGAGCCCCCTGGTGGTCAAATGGTAAGGCTATAGTATGTGCTCCAAAAAGGGTACTTTTTTGACGACTTTAAATCTTGTTAAAAAGTGCTCTTGACCATTCTACAAGACCACCAAAGTTTTTCTGGAGAAATTTCAAGATGTTTCAAGCCTTTATTCAAACATTCATTGGAGCCCCCTGGTGGTCAAATGGTAAGGCTATAGTATGTGCTCCAAAAAGGTTAATTTTTTGACCACTTCAAATCTGGTTAAAAAGTGCTCTTGACCATTCTACAAGCCCACCAAAGTGTTTCTGGAGGAATTTCGAGATGTTTCAACCCTTTATTCAAACATTCATTAGAACCCCCTGGTGTTCAAATGGTAAGGCTATATATGTGCTCCAAAAAGTGTAATTTTTTGTCCACCTTCAAATCTCGTTTAAAACTATTCTAGATCATTCTCAAAGCCCACCTAAGTCTTTCTGGAGGCATTTCAAGATGTTTCAAGCCTTTATTCAAACATTCATTGGAGCCCCCTGGTGGTCAAATGGTAAGGCTATAGTATGTGCTCCAAAAAGGGTACTTTTTTGACGACTTTAAATCTTGTTAAAAAGTGCTCTTGACCATTCTACAAGACCACCAAAGTGTTTCTGGAGAAATTTCAAGATGTTTCAAGCCTTTATTCAAACATTCATTGGAGCCCCCTGGTCGTCAAATGGTAAGGCTATAGTATGTGCTCGAAAAAGGTTAATTTTTTGACCACTTCAAATCTGGTTAAAAAGTGCTCTTGACCATTCTACAAGCCCACCAAAGAGTTTCTGGAGAAATTTTAAGATTTTTCAAGCCTTTATTCAAACATTCATCAGAACCCCCTGGTGGTCAAATGGTAAGGCTATAGTATGTGCTCCAATAAGGTTAATTTTTTGACCACTTCAAATCTGGTTAAAAAGTGCTCTTGACCATTCTACAAGCCCACCAAAGTGTTTCTGGAGAAATTTCAAGATGTTTAAAGCCTTTATTCAAACATTCATTGGAGCCCCCTGGTGGTCAAATGGTAAGGCTATAGTATGTGCTCCAAAAAGGGTAATTTTTTGACCACTTCAAATCTTGTTAAAAAGTGCTCTTGACCACTCTACAAGACCACCAAAGTGTTTCTGGAGAAATTTCAAGATGTTTCAAGCCTTTATTCAAACATTCATTGGAGCCCCCTGGTGGTCAAATGGTAAGGCTATAGTATGTGCTCCAAAAAGGGTACTTTTTTGACCACTTCAAATCTTGTTAAAAAGTGTTCTTGATGACTCTAAAAGACCACCAACGTGTTTCTGGAGAAATTTCAAGATTTTTCAAGCCTTTATTCAAACATTCATTGGAGCCCCCTGGTGGTCAAATGGTAAGGCTATAGTATGTGCTCCAAAAAGCTTAATTTTTTGACCATCTTCAAATCTCGTTTAAAAGTATTCTACATCATTCTCAAAGCCCACCTAAGTTTTTCTGGAGGAATTTCAAGATGTTTCAAGACTTTATTCAAACATTCATTGGAGCCCCCTGGTGGTCAAATGGTAAGGCTATAGTATGTGCTCCAAAAAGGGTACTTTTTTGACCACTTCAAATCTTGTTAAAAAGTGTTCTTGACGACTCTAAAAGACCACCAACATGTTTCTGGAGAAATTTCAAGATGTTTCAAGCCTTTATTCAAACATTCATTGGAGCCCCCTTGTGGTCAAATGGTAAGGCTATAGTATGTGCTCCAAAAAGGTTAATTTTTTGACCACTTCAAATCTGGTTAAAAAGTGCTCTTGACCATTCTACAAGCCCACTAAAGTGTTTCTGGAGAAATTTCAAGATGTTTCAACCCTTTATTCAAACATTCATTAGAACCCCCTGGTGTTCAAATGGTAAGGCTATATATGTGCTCCAAAAAGTGTAATTTTTTGACCACCTTCAAATCTCGTTTAAAACTATTCTACATCATTCTCAAAGCCCACCTAAGTCTTTCTGGAGGCATTTCAAGATGTTTCAAGCCTTTATTCAAACATTCATTGGAGCCCCCTGGTGGTCAAATGGTAAGGCTATAGTATGTGACCCAAAAAGGGTACTTTTTTGACGACTTAAAATCTTGTTAAAAAGTGCTCTTGACCATTCTACAAGACCACCAAAGTGTTTCTGGAGAAATTTCAAGATGTTTCAAGCCTTTATTCAAACATTCATTGGAGCCCCCTGGTGGTCAAATGGTAAGGCTATAGTATGTGCTCGAAAAAGGTTAATTTTTTGACCACTTCAAATCTGGTCAAAAAGTCCTCTTGACCATTCTACAAGCCCACCAAAGTGTTTCTGGAGAAATTTCAAGATGTTTAAAGCCTTTATTCAAACATTCATTGGAGCCCCCTGGTGGTCAAATGGTAAGGCTATAGTATGTGCTCCAAAAAGGGTACTTTTTTGACGACTTAAAATCTTGTTAAAAAGTGCTCTTGACCATTCTACAAGACCACCAAAGTGTTTCTGGAGAAATTTCAAGATGTTTCAAGCCTTTATTCAAACATTCATTGGAGCCCCCTGGTGGTCAAATGGTAAGGCTATAGTATGTGCTCGAAAAAGGTTAATTTTTTGACCATCTTCAAATCTGGTTAAAAAGTGCTCTTGACCATTCTACAAGCCCACCAAAGAGTTTCTGGAGAAATTTCAAGATTTTTCAAGCCTTTATTCAAACATTCATCAGAACCCCCTGGTGGTCAAATGGTAAGGCTATAGTATGTGATCGAAAAAGGTTAATTTTTTGACCACTTAAAATCTTGTTAAAGAGTGCTCTTGACCATTATACAAGCCCACCAAAGTGTTTCTTGAGAAATTTCAAGATGTTTCAACCCTTTATTCAAACATTCATCAGAACCCCCTTGTGGTCAAATGGTAAGGCTATAGTATGTGCTCCAAAAAGGGTAATTTTTTGACCACTTCAAATCTTGTTAAAAAGTGCTCTTGACCACTCTACAAGACCACCAAAGTGTTTCTGGAGAAATTTCAAGATGTTTCAAGCCTTTATTCAAACATTCATTGGAGCCCCGTGGTGGTCAAATGGTAAGGCTATAGTATGTGACCCAAAAAGCGTAATTTTTTGACCATCTTCAAATCTCATTTAAAAGTATTCTACATCATTCTCAAAGCCCACCTAAGTTTTTCTGGAGGAATTTCAAGATGTTTCAAGACTTTATTCAAACATTCATTGGAGCCCCCTGGTGGTCAAATGGTAGGGCTATAGTATGTGCTCCAAAAAGGGTACTTTTTTGACCACTTCAAATCTTGTTAAAAAGTGTTCTTGACGACTCTAAAAGACCACCAACGTGTTTCTGGAGAAATTTCAAGATGTTTCAAGCCTTTATTCAAACATTCATTGGAGCCCCCTGGTGGTCAAATGGTAAGGCTATAGTATGTGCTCCAAAAAGCGTAATTTTTTGACCATCTTCAAATCTCGTTTAAAAGTATTCTACATCATTCTCAAAGCCCACCTAAGTTTTTCTGGAGGAATTTCAAGATGTTTCAAGACTTTATTCAAACATTCATTGGAGCTCCCTGGTGGTCAAACTGTAAGGCTATAGTATGTGCTCCAAAAAGGGTACTTTTTTGACCACTTCAAATCTTGTTAAAAAGTGTTCTTGACGACTCTAAAAGACCACCAACGTGTTTCTGGAGAAATTTCAAGATGTTTCAAGCCTTTAGTCAAACATTCATTGGAGCCCCCTGGTGGTCAAATGGTAAGGCTATAGTATGTGCTCCAAAAAGGTTAATTTTTTGACCACTTCAAATCTGGTTAAAAAGTGCTCTTGACCATTCTACAAGCCCACCAAAGTGTTTCTGGAGAAATTTCGAGATGTTTCAACCCTTTATTCAAACATTCATTAGAACCCCCTGGTGTTCAAATGGTAAGGCTATATATGATCTCCAAAAAGTGTAATTTTTTGACCACCTTCAAATCTCGTTTAAAACTATTCTACATCATTCTCAAAGCCCACCTAAGTCTTTCTGGAGGCATTTTAAAGATGTTTCAAGCCTTTATTCAAACATTCATTGGAGCCCCCTGGTGGTCAAATGGTAAGGCCATAGTATGTGCTCCAAAAAGGGTACTTTTTTGACGACTTAAAATCTTGTTAAAAAGTGCTCTTGACCATTCTACAAGACCACCAAAGTGTTTCTGGAGAAATTTCAAGATGTTTCAAGCCTTTATTCAAACATTCATTGGAGCCCCCTGGTGGTCAAATGGTAAGGCTATAGTATGTGCTCGAAAAAGGTTAATTTTTTGACCACTTCAAATCTGGTCAAAAAGTGCTCTTGACCATTCTACAAGCCCACCAAAGTGTTTCTGGAGAAATTTCAAGATTTTTCAAGCCTTTATTCAAACATTCATTAGAACCCCCTGGTGGTCAAATGGTAAGGCATTAGTATGTTCTCCTAAAAGGGTAATTTTTTGACCACTTCAAATCTGGTTAAAAAGTTCTCTAGACCATTCTACAAGCCCACCAAAGTGTTTCTGGAGAAATTTCAAGATGTTTCAAG
The DNA here is from genome assembly GCF_902148855.1 of Sphaeramia orbicularis. Lineage (NCBI taxonomy): Eukaryota > Metazoa > Chordata > Actinopteri > Kurtiformes > Apogonidae > Sphaeramia > Sphaeramia orbicularis. The sequence continues at coordinate 39,952,118 of NC_043969.1, forward strand.
CCTTTATTCAAACATTCATCAGAGCCCCCTGGTGGTCAAATGGTAAGGCTATATATGTGCTCCAAAAAGCGTAATTTTTTGACCACCTTCAAATCTCTTTTAAAAGTATTCTAGATCATTCTCAACGCCCACCAAAGTGTTTCTGGAGGCATTTCAAGATGTTTCAAGCCTTTATTCAAACATTCATTGGAGCCCCCTGGTGGTCAAATGGTAAGGCTATAGTATGTGCTCCAAAAAGGGTAATTTTTTGACCACTTCAAATAACGTTAAAAAGTGCTCTTGACCATTCTACAAGCCCACCAAAGTGTTTCTGGAGAAATTTCAAGATGTTTCAAGCCTTTATTCAAACATTCATTAGAGCCCCCTGGTGGTCAAATGGTAAGGCATTAGTATGTTCTCCTAAAAGGGTAATTTTTTGACCACTTCAAATCTGGTTAAAAAGTTCTCTAGACCCAAGAGACCCAAGCCCACCAAAGTGTTTCTGGAGAAATTTCAAGATGTTTCAAGCCTTTATTCAAACATTCATCAGAGCCCCCTGGTGGTCAAATGGTAAGGCTATTGTATGTGCTCCAAAAAGAGTAATTTTTTGACCACTTCAAATCTTTTTAAAAAGTTCTCTTGACCATTCTACAAGACCACCAGAGTGTTTTTGGAGAAATTTCAAGATGTTTCAAGCCTTTATTCAAACATTCATCAGAACCCCCTGGTGGTCAAATGGTAAGGCTATAGTATGTGCTCCAATAAGGTTAATTTTTTGACCACTTCAAATCTGGTTAAAAAGTGCTCTTGACCATTCTACAAGCCCACCAAAGTGTTTCTGGAGAAATTTCAAGATGTTTAAAGCCTTTATTCAAACATTCATTGGAGCCCCCTGGTGGTCAAATGGTAAGGCTATAGTATGTGCTCCAAAAAGGTTAATTTTTTGACCACTTCAAATCTGGTTAAAAAGTGCTCTTGACCATTCTACAAGCCCACCAAAGTGTTTCTGGAGAAATTTCGAGATGTTTTAACCCTATATTCAAACATTCATTAGAACCCCCTGGTGTTCAAATGGTAAGGCTATATATGTGCTCCAAAAAGTGTATTTTTTTGACCACCTTCAAATCTCGTTTAAAACTATTCTAGATCATTCTCAAAGCCCACCTAAGTCTTTCTGGAGGCATTTCAAGATGTTTCAAGCCTTTATTCAAACATTCATTGGAGCCCCCTGGTGGTCAAATGGTAAGGCTATAGTATGTGCTCCAAAAAGGGTACTTTTTTGACGACTTTAAATCTTGTTAAAAAGTGCTCTTGACCATTCTACAAGACCACCAAAGTTTTTCTGGAGAAATTTCAAGATGTTTCAAGCCTTTATTCAAACATTCATTGGAGCCCCCTGGTGGTCAAATGGTAAGGCTATAGTATGTGCTCCAAAAAGGTTAATTTTTTGACCACTTCAAATCTGGTTAAAAAGTGCTCTTGACCATTCTACAAGCCCACCAAAGTGTTTCTGGAGGAATTTCGAGATGTTTCAACCCTTTATTCAAACATTCATTAGAACCCCCTGTTGTTCAAATGGTAAGGCTATATATGTGCTCCAAAAAGTGTAATTTTTTGTCCACCTTCAAATCTCGTTTAAAACTATTCTAGATCATTCTCAAAGCCCACCTAAGTCTTTCTGGAGGCATTTCAAGATGTTTCAAGCCTTTATTCAAACATTCATTGGAGCCCCCTGGTGGTCAAATGGTAAGGCTATAGTATGTGCTCCAAAAAGGGTACTTTTTTGACGACTTTAAATCTTGTTAAAAAGTGCTCTTGACCATTCTACAAGACCACCAAAGTGTTTCTGGAGAAATTTCAAGATGTTTCAAGCCTTTATTCAAACATTCATTGGAGCCCCCTGGTCGTCAAATGGTAAGGCTATAGTATGTGCTCGAAAAAGGGTAATTTTTTGACCACTTCAAATCTGGTTAAAAAGTGCTCTTGACCACTCTACAAGCCCACCAAAGAGTTTCTGGAGAAATTTTAAGATTTTTCAAGCCTTTATTCAAACATTCATCAGAACCCCCTGGTGGTCAAATGGTAAGGCTATAGTATGTGCTCCAATAAGGTTAATTTTTTGACCACTTCAAATCTGGTTAAAAAGTGCTCTTGACCATTCTACAAGCCCACCAAAGTGTTTCTGGAGAAATTTCAAGATGTTTAAAGCCTTTATTCAAACATTCATTGGAGCCCCCTGGTGGTCAAATGGTAAGGCTATAGTATGTGCTCCAAAAAGGTTAATTTTTTGACCACTTCAAATCTGGTTAAAAAGTGCTCTTGACCATTCTACAAGCCCACCAAAGTGTTTCTGGAGAAATTTCGAGATGTTTTAACCCTATATTCAAACATTCATTAGAACCCCCTGGTGTTCAAATGGTAAGGCTATATATGTGCTCCAAAAAGTGTATTTTTTTGACCACCTTCAAATCTCGTTTAAAACTATTCTAGATCATTCTCAAAGCCCAACTAAGTCTTTCTGGAGGCATTTCAAGATGTTTCAAGCCTTTATTCAAACATTCATTGGAGCCCCCTGGTGGTCAAATGGTAAGGCTATAGTATGTGCTCCAAAAAGGGTACTTTTTTGACGACTTTAAATCTTGTTAAAAAGTGCTCTTGACCATTCTACAAGACCACCAAAGTTTTTCTGGAGAAATTTCAAGATGTTTCAAGCCTTTATTCAAACATTCATTGGAGCCCCCTGGTGGTCAAATGGTAAGGCTATAGTATGTGCTCCAAAAAGGTTAATTTTTTGACCACTTCAAATCTGGTTAAAAAGTGCTCTTGACCATTCTACAAGCCCACCAAAGTGTTTCTGGAGGAATTTCGAGATGTTTCAACCCTTTATTCAAACATTCATTAGAACCCCCTGGTGTTCAAATGGTAAGGCTATATATGTGCTCCAAAAAGTGTAATTTTTTGTCCACCTTCAAATCTCGTTTAAAACTATTCTAGATCATTCTCAAAGCCCACCTAAGTCTTTCTGGAGGCATTTCAAGATGTTTCAAGCCTTTATTCAAACATTCATTGGAGCCCCCTGGTGGTCAAATGGTAAGGCTATAGTATGTGCTCCAAAAAGGGTACTTTTTTGACGACTTTAAATCTTGTTAAAAAGTGCTCTTGACCATTCTACAAGACCACCAAAGTGTTTCTGGAGAAATTTCAAGATGTTTCAAGCCTTTATTCAAACATTCATTGGAGCCCCCTGGTCGTCAAATGGTAAGGCTATAGTATGTGCTCGAAAAAGGTTAATTTTTTGACCACTTCAAATCTGGTTAAAAAGTGCTCTTGACCATTCTACAAGCCCACCAAAGAGTTTCTGGAGAAATTTTAAGATTTTTCAAGCCTTTATTCAAACATTCATCAGAACCCCCTGGTGGTCAAATGGTAAGGCTATAGTATGTGCTCCAATAAGGTTAATTTTTTGACCACTTCAAATCTGGTTAAAAAGTGCTCTTGACCATTCTACAAGCCCACCAAAGTGTTTCTGGAGAAATTTCAAGATGTTTAAAGCCTTTATTCAAACATTCATTGGAGCCCCCTGGTGGTCAAATGGTAAGGCTATAGTATGTGCTCCAAAAAGGGTAATTTTTTGACCACTTCAAATCTTGTTAAAAAGTGCTCTTGACCACTCTACAAGACCACCAAAGTGTTTCTGGAGAAATTTCAAGATGTTTCAAGCCTTTATTCAAACATTCATTGGAGCCCCCTGGTGGTCAAATGGTAAGGCTATAGTATGTGCTCCAAAAAGGGTACTTTTTTGACCACTTCAAATCTTGTTAAAAAGTGTTCTTGATGACTCTAAAAGACCACCAACGTGTTTCTGGAGAAATTTCAAGATTTTTCAAGCCTTTATTCAAACATTCATTGGAGCCCCCTGGTGGTCAAATGGTAAGGCTATAGTATGTGCTCCAAAAAGCTTAATTTTTTGACCATCTTCAAATCTCGTTTAAAAGTATTCTACATCATTCTCAAAGCCCACCTAAGTTTTTCTGGAGGAATTTCAAGATGTTTCAAGACTTTATTCAAACATTCATTGGAGCCCCCTGGTGGTCAAATGGTAAGGCTATAGTATGTGCTCCAAAAAGGGTACTTTTTTGACCACTTCAAATCTTGTTAAAAAGTGTTCTTGACGACTCTAAAAGACCACCAACATGTTTCTGGAGAAATTTCAAGATGTTTCAAGCCTTTATTCAAACATTCATTGGAGCCCCCTTGTGGTCAAATGGTAAGGCTATAGTATGTGCTCCAAAAAGGTTAATTTTTTGACCACTTCAAATCTGGTTAAAAAGTGCTCTTGACCATTCTACAAGCCCACTAAAGTGTTTCTGGAGAAATTTCAAGATGTTTCAACCCTTTATTCAAACATTCATTAGAACCCCCTGGTGTTCAAATGGTAAGGCTATATATGTGCTCCAAAAAGTGTAATTTTTTGACCACCTTCAAATCTCGTTTAAAACTATTCTACATCATTCTCAAAGCCCACCTAAGTCTTTCTGGAGGCATTTCAAGATGTTTCAAGCCTTTATTCAAACATTCATTGGAGCCCCCTGGTGGTCAAATGGTAAGGCTATAGTATGTGACCCAAAAAGGGTACTTTTTTGACGACTTAAAATCTTGTTAAAAAGTGCTCTTGACCATTCTACAAGACCACCAAAGTGTTTCTGGAGAAATTTCAAGATGTTTCAAGCCTTTATTCAAACATTCATTGGAGCCCCCTGGTGGTCAAATGGTAAGGCTATAGTATGTGCTCGAAAAAGGTTAATTTTTTGACCACTTCAAATCTGGTCAAAAAGTCCTCTTGACCATTCTACAAGCCCACCAAAGTGTTTCTGGAGAAATTTCAAGATGTTTAAAGCCTTTATTCAAACATTCATTGGAGCCCCCTGGTGGTCAAATGGTAAGGCTATAGTATGTGCTCCAAAAAGGGTACTTTTTTGACGACTTAAAATCTTGTTAAAAAGTGCTCTTGACCATTCTACAAGACCACCAAAGTGTTTCTGGAGAAATTTCAAGATGTTTCAAGCCTTTATTCAAACATTCATTGGAGCCCCCTGGTGGTCAAATGGTAAGGCTATAGTATGTGCTCGAAAAAGGTTAATTTTTTGACCACTTCAAATCTGGTCAAAAAGTCCTCTTGACCATTCTACAAGCCCACCAAAGTGTTTCTGGAGAAATTTCAAGATTTTTCAAGCCTTTATTCAAACATTCATCAGAACCCCCTGGTGGTCAAATGGTAAGGCTATAGTATGTGATCGAAAAAGGTTAATTTTTTGACCACTTAAAATCTTGTTAAAGAGTGCTCTTGACCATTATACAAGCCCACCAAAGTGTTTCTTGAGAAATTTCAAGATGTTTCAACCCTTTATTCAAACATTCATCAGAACCCCCTTGTGGTCAAATGGTAAGGCTATAGTATGTGCTCCAAAAAGGGTAATTTTTTGACCACTTCAAATCTTGTTAAAAAGTGCTCTTGACCACTCTACAAGACCACCAAAGTGTTTCTGGAGAAATTTCAAGATGTTTCAAGCCTTTATTCAAACATTCATTGGAGCCCCGTGGTGGTCAAATGGTAAGGCTATAGTATGTGACCCAAAAAGCGTAATTTTTTGACCATCTTCAAATCTCATTTAAAAGTATTCTACATCATTCTCAAAGCCCACCTAAGTTTTTCTGGAGGAATTTCAAGATGTTTCAAGACTTTATTCAAACATTCATTGGAGCCCCCTGGTGGTCAAATGGTAGGGCTATAGTATGTGCTCCAAAAAGGGTACTTTTTTGACCACTTCAAATCTTGTTAAAAAGTGTTCTTGACGACTCTAAAAGACCACCAACGTGTTTCTGGAGAAATTTCAAGATGTTTCAAGCCTTTATTCAAACATTCATTGGAGCCCCCTGGTGGTCAAATGGTAAGGCTATAGTATGTGCTCCAAAAAGCGTAATTTTTTGACCATCTTCAAATCTCGTTTAAAAGTATTCTACATCATTCTCAAAGCCCACCTAAGTTTTTCTGGAGGAATTTCAAGATGTTTCAAGACTTTATTCAAACATTCATTGGAGCTCCCTGGTGGTCAAACTGTAAGGCTATAGTATGTGCTCCAAAAAGGGTACTTTTTTGACCACTTCAAATCTTGTTAAAAAGTGTTCTTGACGACTCTAAAAGACCACCAACGTGTTTCTGGAGAAATTTCAAGATGTTTCAAGCCTTTAGTCAAACATTCATTGGAGCCCCCTGGTGGTCAAATGGTAAGGCTATAGTATGTGCTCCAAAAAGGTTAATTTTTTGACCACTTCAAATCTGGTTAAAAAGTGCTCTTGACCATTCTACAAGCCCACCAAAGTGTTTCTGGAGAAATTTCGAGATGTTTCAACCCTTTATTCAAACATTCATTAGAACCCCCTGGTGTTCAAATGGTAAGGCTATATATGATCTCCAAAAAGTGTAATTTTTTGACCACCTTCAAATCTCGTTTAAAACTATTCTACATCATTCTCAAAGCCCACCTAAGTCTTTCTGGAGGCATTTTAAAGATGTTTCAAGCCTTTATTCAAACATTCATTGGAGCCCCCTGGTGGTCAAATGGTAAGGCCATAGTATGTGCTCCAAAAAGGGTACTTTTTTGACGACTTAAAATCTTGTTAAAAAGTGCTCTTGACCATTCTACAAGACCACCAAAGTGTTTCTGGAGAAATTTCAAGATGTTTCAAGCCTTTATTCAAACATTCATTGGAGCCCCCTGGTGGTCAAATGGTAAGGCTATAGTATGTGCTCGAAAAAGGTTAATTTTTTGACCACTTCAAATCTGGTCAAAAAGTGCTCTTGACCATTCTACAAGCCCACCAAAGTGTTTCTGGAGAAATTTCAAGATTTTTCAAGCCTTTATTCAAACATTCATTAGAACCCCCTGGTGGTCAAATGGTAAGGCATTAGTATGTTCTCCTAAAAGGGTAATTTTTTGACCACTTCAAATCTGGTTAAAAAGTTCTCTAGACCATTCTACAAGCCCACCAAAGTGTTTCTGGAGAAATTTCAAGATGTTTCAAGCCTTTATTCAAACATTCATCAGAGCCCCCTGGTGGTCAAATGGTAAGGCTATATATGTGCTCCAAAAAGCGTAATTTTTTGACCACCTTCAAATCTCTTTTAAAAGTATTCTAGATCATTCTCAACGCCCACCAAAGTGTTTCTGGAGGCATTTCAAGATGTTTCAAGCCTTTATTCAAACATTCATTGGAGCCCCCTGGTGGTCAAATGGTAAGGCTATAGTATGTGCTCCAAAAAGGGTAATTTTTTGACCACTTCAAATAACGTTAAAAAGTGCTCTTGACCATTCTACAAGCCCACCAAAGTGTTTCTGGAGAAATTTCAAGATGTTTCAAGCCTTTATTCAAACATTCATTAGAGCCCCCTGGTGGTCAAATGGTAAGGCATTAGTATGTTCTCCTAAAAGGGTAATTTTTTGACCACTTCAAATCTGGTTAAAAAGTTCTCTAGACCCAAGAGACCCAAGCCCACCAAAGTGTTTCTGGAGAAATTTCAAGATGTTTCAAGCCTTTATTCAAACATTCATCAGAGCCCCCTGGTGGTCAAATGGTAAGGCTATTGTATGTGCTCCAAAAAGAGTAATTTTTTGACCACTTCAAATCTTTTTAAAAAGTTCTCTTGACCATTCTACAAGACCACCAGAGTGTTTTTGGAGAAATTTCAAGATGTTTCAAGCCTTTATTCAAACATTCATCAGAACCCCCTGGTGGTCAAATGGTAAGGCTATAGTATGTTCTCCAAAAAGCGTAATTTTTTGACCATCTTCAAATCTCATTTAAAACTATTCTAGATCATTCTCAAAGCCCACCTAAGTGTTTCTGGAGACATTTCAAGATTTTTCAACCCTTTATTCAAACATTCATCAGAACCCCCTGGTGGTCAAATGGTAAGGCTATAGTATGTTCTCCAAAAAGCGTAATTTTTTGACCATCTTCAAATCTCATTTAAAACTATTCTAGATCATTCTCAAAGCCCACCTAAGTGTTTCTGGAGGCATTTCAAGATGTTTCAAGCCTTTATTCAAACATTCATCGCAGCCCCCTGGTGGTCAAATGGTAACGCTATAGTATGTCCTCCAAAAAGGGTAATTTTTTGACCACTTCAAATCTGGTTAAAAAGTGCTCTAGATCATTCTACAAGCCAACCAAAGTGTTTCTGGAGAAATTTCAAGATGTTTCAAGCCTTTATTCAAACATTCATCAAAACCCCTTTGTGGTCAAAAGGTAAGGCTTTAGTATGTGCTCCAAAAAGGGTAATTTTTGACCATCTTCAAAACTGGTTTAAAAGTATTCTAGATCATCCTAAAAGCCCACCTAACTATTTCTGGAGGCATTTCAAGATGCTTAAAGCCTTTATTCAAACATTCATTGGAGCCCCCTGGTGGTCAAATGGTAAGGCTATAGTATGTGCTCCAAAAAGGGTAATTTTTTGACCACTTCAAATCTTGTTAAAAAGTGCTCTAGACCATTCTACAAGCCCACCAAAGTGTTTCTGGAGAAATTTCAAGATTTTTCAAGCCTTTATTCAATCATTCATTGGAGCCCTTTGGTGGTCAAATGGTAATGCTATAGTATGTCCTACAAAAAGGGTAATTTTTTGACCACTTCAAATCTGGTTAAAAAGTGCTCTAGATCATTCTACAAGCCAACCAAAGTGTTTCTGGAGAAATTTCAAGATGTTTCAAGCCTTTATGAAAACATTCATGAACACCCCGTGGTAGTCAAATGGTAAGGCTATATATGTGCTCCGAAAAGGGTAATTTTTGACCAACTTTAAAACTGGTTTAAAAGTTTTGTAGATCATACTAAAAGCCCACCTAACTATTTCTGGAGGCATTTCAAGATGCTTCAAGCCTTTATTCAAACATTTATCGGCGCCCCCTGGTGGTCAAATGGTAAGGCTATAGTAATTCCTACAAAAAGCGTAATTTTTTGACCATCTTAAAATGTCGTTTAAAACTATTCTAGATCATTCTCAAAGCCCACCGAAGTGTTTCTGGAGAAATTGTGCTCCAAAAAGGGTAATTTTTTGACCACTTCAAATCTTGTTAAAAAGTGCTCTTTACCATTCTACAAGCCCACCAAAGTGTTTCTGGAAAAATTTCAAGAGTTTTCAAACCTTTATTCAATCATTCATGGGAGCCCCTAGGTGGTCAAATGGTAAGGCTATAGTAATTCCTACAAAAAGGGTAATTTTTTGACCACTTCAAATCTCGTTTAAAACTATTCTTGATCATTCTCAAAGCCCACCTAAGTGTTTCTGGAGGCATTTCAAGATGTTTCAAGCCTTTATTCAAACATTCATTGGAGCCCCCTTGTGGTCAAATGGTAAGGCTATATAGTATGTGCTCCAAAAAGGGTAATTTTTTGACCACTTCAAATCTTGTTAAAAAGTGCTCTTTACCATTCTACAAGACCACCAAAGTGTTCCTGGAGAGATTTCAAGATGTTTCAAGCCTTCATTCAATCATTAATCGGAGCCCTCTGGTGGTCAAATCGTAAGGCTATAGTATGTGCTCCTAAAAGGTTAATTTTTTGACCACTTAAAATCTTGTTAAAAATGCTCTTGACCATTCTACAAGCCCACCAAAGTGTTTCTGGAGGCATTTCAAGATGTTTCAAGCTTTTATTAAACATTCATTGGAGCCCCCTAGCGGTCAAATGGTAAGGCTATAGTATGTGCTCCAAACAGCATAATTTTTTGACCATCTTCAAATCTCGTTTAAAACTATTCTAGATCATTCTCAAAGCCCACCTAAGTGTTTCTGGAGAAATTTCAAGATGTTTCAAGACTTTATTCAAACATTCATCAGAACCCCCTAGCGGTCAAATGGTAAGGCTATAGTATGTGCTCCAAACAGCGTAATTTTTTGACCATCTTCAAATCTGGTTATAAAAGGTCTCCAGATCATGCTACAAGCCCACCAAAGTTTTTCTGGAGAAATTTCAAGATGTTTCAAGCCTTTATTCAAACATTCATCAGAACCCCCTGGTGGTCAAAAGGTAAGGCTTTAGTATGTGCTCCAAAAAGGGTAATTTTTGACCATCTTCAAAACTGGTTTAAAAGTATTCTAGAAAGCCCACCTAACTATTTATGGAGGCATTTCAAGATGCTTAAAGCCTTTATTCAAACTTTCATCAGAACCCTCTTGTGGTCAAATGGTAAGGCTATAGTATGTTCTCCAAACAGCGTAAATTTTTGACCATCTTCAAATCTCGTTTAAAACTATTCTAGATCATTCTCAAAGCCCACCTAAGTGTTTCTGGAGACATTTCAAGATGTTTCAAGCCTTTATTCAAACATTAATTTGAGCCCCTGGTGGTCAAAAAGGGTAATTTTTTGACCACTTCAAATCTTGTTAAAAAGTGCTCTTGACCATTCTACAAGACCACCAAAGTGTTTCTGGAGAAATTTCAAGATGTTTCAAGCCTTTTTTCAAACATTCATCAAAACCCCTTGGTGGTCAAAAGGTAAGGCTTTAGTATGTGCTCCAAAAAGGGTAATTTTTGACCATCTTCAAAACTGGTTTAAAAGTATTCTAGATCATCCTAAAAGCCCACCTAACTATTTCTGGAGGCATTTCAAGATGCTTAAAGCCTTTATTCAAACATTCATTGGAGCCCCCTGGTGGTCAAATGGTAAGGCTATAGTATGTGCTCCAAAAAGGGTAATTTTTTGACCACTTCAAATCTTGTTAAAAAGTGCTCTAGACCATTCTACAAGCCCACCAAAGTGTTTCTGGAGAAATTTCAAGATTTTTCAAGCCTTTATTCAATCATTCATTGGAGCCCTTTGGTGGTCAAATGGTAATGCTATAGTATGTCCTCCAAAAAGGGTAATTTTTTGACCACTTCAAATCTGGTTAAAAACTGCTCTAGATCATTCTACAAGCCAACCAACGTGTTTCTGGAGAAATTTCAAGATGTTTCAAGCCTTTTTTCAAACATTCATCAAAACCTCTTGGTGGTCAAAAGGTAAGGCTTTAGTATGTGCTCCAAAAAGGGTAATTTTTGACCATCTTCAAAACTGGTTTAAAAGTATTCTAGATCATCCTAAAAGCCCACCTAACTATTTCTGGAGGCATTTCAAGATGCTTAAAGCCTTTATTCAAACATTCATTGGAGCCCCCTGGTGGTCAAATGGTAAGGCTATAGTATGTGCTCCAAAAAGGGTAATTTTTTGACCACTTCAAATCTTGTTAAAAAGTGCTCTAGACCATTCTACAAGCCCACCAAAGTGTTTCCGAGAAATTTTAAGATTTTTCAAGCCTTTATTCAAACATTCATCAGAACCCCCTGGTGGTCAAATGGGAAGGCTATAGTATGTGCTCCAAAAAGCGTAATTTTTTGACCATCTTCAAATCTCATTTAAAACTATTCTAGATCATTCTCAAAGCCCACCTAAGTGTTTCTGGAGACATTTCAAGATTTTTCAACCCTTTATTCAAACATTCATCAGAACCCCCTGGTGGTCAAATGGTAAGGCTATAGTATGTTCTCCAAAAAGCGTAATTTTTTGACCATCTTCAAATCTCATTTAAAACTATTCTAGATCATTCTCAAAGCCCACCTAAGTGTTTCTGGAGGCATTTCAAGATGTTTCAAGCCTTTATTCAAACATTCATCGCAGCCCCCTGGTGGTCAAATGGTAACGCTATAGTATGTCCTCCAAAAAGGGTAATTTTTTGACCACTTCAAATCTGGTTAAAAAGTGCTCTAGATCATTCTACAAGCCAACCAAAGTGTTTCTGGAGAAATTTCAAGATGTTTCAAGCCTTTTTTCAAACATTCATCAAAACCCCTTGGTGGTCAAAAGGTAAGGCTTTAGTATGTGCTCCAAAAAGGGTAATTTTTGACCATCTTCAAAACTGGTTTAAAAGTATTCTAGATCATCCTAAAAGCCCACCTAACTATTTCTGGAGGCATTTCAAGATGCTTAAAGCCTTTATTCAAACATTCATTGGAGCCCCCTGGTGGTCAAATGGTAAGGCTATAGTATGTGCTCCAAAAAGGGTAATTTTTTGACCACTTCAAATCTTGTTAAAAAGTGCTCTAGACCATTCTACAAGCCCACCAAAGTGTTTCTGGAGAAATTTCAAGATTTTTCAAGCCTTTATTCAATCATTCATTGGAGCCCTTTGGTGGTCAAATGGTAATGCTATAGTATGTCCTACAAAAAGGGTAATTTTTTGACCACTTCAAATCTGGTTAAAAAGTGCTCTAGATCATTCTACAAGCCAACCAAAGTGTTTCTGGAGAAATTTCAAGATGTTTCAAGCCTTTATGAAAACATTCATGAACACCCCGTGGTAGTCAAATGGTAAGGCTATATATGTGCTCCGAAAAGGGTAATTTTTGACCAACTTTAAAACTGGTTTAAAAGTATTGTAGATCATACTAAAAGCCCACCTAACTATTTCTGGAGGCATTTCAAGATGCTTCAAGCCTTTATTCAAACATTTATCGGCGCCCCCTGGTGGTCAAATGGTAAGGCTATAGTAATTCCTACAAAAAGCGTAATTTTTTGACCATCTTAAAATGTCGTTTAAAACTATTCTAGATCATTCTCAAAGCCCACCTAAGTGTTTCTGGAGAAATTGTGCTCCAAAAAGGGTAATTTTTTGACCACTTCAAATCTTGTTAAAAAGTGCTCTTTACCATTCTACAAGCCCACCAAAGTGTTTCTGGAAAAATTTCAAGAGTTTTCAAACCTTTATTCAATCATTCATGGGAGCCCCTAGGTGGTCAAATGGTAAGGCTATAGTAATTCCTACAAAAAGGGTAATTTTTTGACCACTTCAAATCTCGTTTAAAACTATTCTTGATCATTCTCAAAGCCCACCTAAGTGTTTCTGGAGGCATTTCAAGATGTTTCAAGCCTTTATTCAAACATTCATTGGAGCCCCCTTGTGGTCAAATGGTAAGGCTATATAGTATGTGCTCCAAAAAGGGTAATTTTTTGACCACTTCAAATCTTGTTAAAAAGTGCTCTTTACCATTCTACAAGACCACCAAAGTGTTCCTGGAGAGATTTCAAGATGTTTCAAGCCTTCATTCAATCATTAATCGGAGCCCTCTGGTGGTCAAATCGTAAGGCTATAGTATGTGCTCCTAAAAGGTTAATTTTTTGACCACTTAAAATCTTGTTAAAAATGCTCTTGACCATTCTACAAGCCCACCAAAGTGTTTCTGGAGGCATTTCAAGATGTTTCAAGCGTTTATTAAACATTCATTGGAGCCCCCTAGCGGTCAAATGGTAAGGCTATAGTATGTGCTCCAAACAGCATAATTTTTTGACCATCTTCAAATCTCGTTTAAAACTATTCTAGATCATTCTCAAAGCCCACCTAAGTGTTTCTGGAGAAATTTCAAGATGTTTCAAGACTTTATTCAAACATTCATCAGAACCCCCTAGCGGTCAAATGGTAAGGCTATAGTATGTGCTCCAAACAGCGTAATTTTTTGACCATCTTCAAATCTGGTTATAAAAGTGCTCCAGATCATGCTACAAGCCCACCAAAGTTTTTCTGGAGAAATTTCAAGATGTTTCAAGCCTTTATTCAAACATTCATCAGAACCCCCTGGTGGTCAAAAGGTAAGGCTTTAGTATGTGCTCCAAAAAGGGTAATTTTTGACCATCTTCAAAACTGGTTTAAAAGTATTCTAGAAAGCCCACCTAACTATTTATGGAGGCATTTCAAGATGCTTAAAGCCTTTATTCAAACTTTCATCAGAACCCTCTTGTGGTCAAATGGTAAGGCTATAGTATGTGCTCCAAACAGCGTAAATTTTTGACCATCTTCAAATCTCGTTTAAAACTATTCTAGATCATTCTCAAAGCCCACCTAAGTGTTTCTGGAGACATTTCAAGATGTTTCAAGCCTTTATTCAAACATTAATTTGAGCCCCTGGTGGTCAAAAAGGGTAATTTTTTGACCACTTCAAATCTTGTTAAAAAGTGCTCTTGACCATTCTACAAGACCACCAAAGTGTTTCTGGAGAAATTTCAAGATGTTTCAAGCCTTTTTTCAAACATTCATCAAAACCCCTTGGTGGTCAAAAGGTAAGGCTTTAGTATGTGCTCCAAAAAGGGTAATTTTTTACCATCTTCAAAACTGGTTTAAAAGTATTCTAGATCATCCTAAAAGCCCACCTAACTATTTCTGGAGGCATTTCAAGATGCTTAAAGCCTTTATTCAAACATTCATTGGAGCCCCCTGGTGGTCAAATGGTAAGGCTATAGTATGTGCTCCAAAAAGGGTAATTTTTTGACCACTTCAAATCTTGTTAAAAAGTGCTCTAGACCATTCTACAAGCCCACCAAAGTGTTTCTGGAGAAATTTCAAGATTTTTCAAGCCTTTATTCAATCATTCATTGGAGCCCTTTGGTGGTCAAATGGTAATGCTATAGTATGTCCTACAAAAAGGGTAATTTTTTGACCACTTCAAATCTGGTTAAAAAGTGCTCTAGATCATTCTACAAGCCAACCAAAGTGTTTCTGGAGAAATTTCAAGATGTTTCAAACCTTTATGAAAACATTCATGAACACCCCGTGGTAGTCAAATGGTAAGGCTTATATATGTGCTCCGAAAAGGGTAATTTTTGACCAACTTTAAAACTGGTTTAAAAGTATTGTAGATCATACTAAAAGCCCACCTAACTATTTCTGGAGGCATTTCAAGATGCTTCAAGCCTTTATTCAAACATTTATCGGCGCCCCCTGGTGGTCAAATGGTAAGGCTATAGTAATTCCTACAAAAAGCGTAATTTTTTGACCATCTTAAAATGTCGTTTAAAACTATTCTAGATCATTCTCAAAGCCCACCTAAGTGTTTCTGGAGAAATTGTGCTCCAAAAAGGGTAATTTTTTGACCACTTCAAATCTTGTTAAAAAGTGCTCTTTACCATTCTACAAGCCCACCAAAGTGTTTCTGGAAAAATTTCAAGAGTTTTCAAACCTTTATTCAATCATTCATGGGAGCCCCTAGGTGGTCAAATGGTAAGGCTATAGTAATTCCTACAAAAAGGGTAATTTTTTGACCACTTCAAATCTCGTTTAAAACTATTCTTGATCATTCTCAAAGCCCACCTAAGTGTTTCTGGAGGCATTTCAAGATGTTTCAAGCCTTTATTCAAACATTCATTGGAGCCCCCTTGTGGTCAAATGGTAAGGCTATATAGTATGTGCTCCAAAAAGGGTAATTTTTTGACCACTTCAAATCTTGTTAAAAAGTGCTCTTTACCATTCTACAAGACCACCAAAGTGTTCCTGGAGAGATTTCAAGATGTTTCAAGCCTTCATTCAATCATTAATCGGAGCCCTCTGGTGGTCAAATCGTAAGGCTATAGTATGTGCTCCTAAAAGGTTAATTTTTTGACCACTTAAAATCTTGTTAAAAATGCTCTTGACCATTCTACAAGCCCACCAAAGTGTTTCATGAGGTATTTCAAGATGTTTCAAGCGTTTATTAAACATTCATTGGAGCCCCCTAGCGGTCAAATGGTAAGGCTATAGTATGTGCTCCAAACAGCATAATTTTTTGACCATCTTCAAATCTCGTTTAAAACTATTCTAGATCATTCTCAAAGCCCACCTAAGTGTTTCTGGAGAAATTTCAAGATGTTTCAAGCCTTTATTCAAACATTCATCAGAACCCCCTGGTGGTCAAATGGTAAGGCTATAGTATGTGCTCCAAACAGCGTAATTTTTTGACCATCTTCAAATCTGGTTATGAAAGTGCTCCAGATCATGCTACAAGCCCACCAAAGTTTTTCTGGAGAAATTTCAAGATGTTTCAAGCCTTTATTCAAACATTCATCAGAACCCCCTGGTGGTCAAAAGGTAAGGCTTTAGTATGTGCTCCAAAAAGGGTAATTTTTGACCATCTTCAAAACTGGTTTAAAAGTATTCTAGAAAGCCCACCTAACTATTTCTGGAGGCATTTCAAGATGCTTAAAGCCTTTATTCAAACTTTCATCAGAACCCTCTTGTGGTCAAATGGTAAGGCTATAGTATGTGCTCCAAACAGCGTAATTTTTTGACCATCTTCAAATCTCGTTTAAAACTATTCTAGATCATTCTCAAAGCCCACCTAAGTGTTTCTGGAGACATTTCAAGATGTTTCAAGCCTTTATTCAAACATTAATTTGAGCCCCTGGTGGTCAAAAAGGGTAATTTTTTGACCACTTCAAATCTTGTTAAAAAGTGCTCTTGACCATTCTACAAGACCACCAAAGTGTTTCTGGAGAAATTTCAAGATGTTTCAAGCCTTTATTCAATCAATAATCGGAGCCCCCTCGTGGTCAAATGGTAAGGCTCTTAATGGT
Source organism: Sphaeramia orbicularis (assembly GCF_902148855.1). NCBI lineage: Eukaryota > Metazoa > Chordata > Actinopteri > Kurtiformes > Apogonidae > Sphaeramia > Sphaeramia orbicularis. Next base: position 39,968,508 of record NC_043969.1, read on the forward strand.
ATGTGCTCCTAAAAGGTTAATTTTTTTTACCATCTTCAACTCTCGTTTAAAACTATTCTAGATAATTCTCAAAGCCCACCTAAGTATTTCTTGAGGCATTTCAAGATGTTTCAAGCCTTTATTCAAACATTCATCGAAGCCCCCTGGTGGTCAAATGGTAAGGCTATAGTATGTGCTCCAAAAGGGTAATTTTTTTACCATCTTCAAATCTAGTTTACAAGTGCTCTAGATCATTCTACAAGCCCTTCTAAGTGTTTCAGAAGGTATTTCAAGATGTTTCAAGCTTTTATTCAAATATTAATCAGCACCCTCTGGTGCTCAAATGGTAAGGCTATAGTATGTGCTCCTAAAAGTGTAATTTTTTTGACCATCTTCAATTCTGGTTTAAAAGTGCCCTAGGTCATTCTACAAGCCCACTTAATTTTTTGTGAAGGTATTTCAAGATGTGTCAAGCCTTTATGCAAACATTTATTGAAGCCCCCTGGTGGTCAAATGGTAAGGCTATATAGCATGTTCTCCAAAAAGGGTAATTTTATGACCATTTTCAAATCTGATTCAAAAGTATTGTAGATCAGTTTAGAAGCCCACCTTAGTGTTTCTGGAGGTTTTTCAAGATTTTGTAAGACTTTATTCAAACATTCATTGGATTTGATGAAATTTGATCATCACATTTGATCACATACGATAGTATGTGATCAAATTTGGTCATTGTCTAGTATGTGATCAAATTTGTTTATAGTCTAGTACCTGATAAAATTTTGTCATACTCTAATATTTGATCAGATTTGGTCATAGTCTAGTATGTGATCAAATTTTGTCATAAATTTCATCATAGTTTAGTATGTAACATAAGTTTTAGTATTTATCAGAGTTAAAATGTCATCATATTTTAGTATGAGGTTAGTTTTGGTAATTTAACCTCACATATTATTGTACGTTGTTTTAGTTTTCAATAGTATTAGTGTCAGTACTTTTCTGAAATTGGATGATTTAAGCCTTATATATTATGCTTGTATATATTATTCTTTTAGACACATCATTGTTAAATAGAAAGTTTGTAAAAACATTTTGAACAATTATTTGATAATCCCTTGTAACTAAATGTGCTTTTCAACAACCGCCCACTGAAGGTTCACAGAAACCGTTTACAGAGTCATGTTTTCAGACATTACATCCTTCTGCATGAACCAGGTGTTCTCTTCACATGTTTGACCTTCAGCTCCCTCCAGTCACATGACCCTGATGTGATTTGAACACACAACCTTCTGATCTGGAGTCAGACATGCTACTGTTGCACCATAAGGTCACATAGTTTAATATGTGTTTGTGAATTCTCATGTCAATGTCTGAAGACTTCACCCACATCACATATCAACTGAAATATGTGATATTTAGACTGAAACTATGATATTTTCCTAAACACTTTATCACTAAAATAATAATTCAACTAGGATTTTGATTCTTTGTAGAATATTAGTAGTGGCAGTGAGTTTTAGTGAGGATTAGTATATTAATTAATTTAACTTAATATTATGGCAAAGAAATGAGTTTTCAGGTGCATACTTAAAATCTTCAACTCACTTCAACTTCAATTCTTTACCTGTTTTTTTACCACTAAATTTTTTTCATGGTTTATGTTTTTCCTCACTAATTTTTTTTCCAGTTTTATTTTTTCCCCACTAAATTTTTTTCCTGGTTTATTTTTTCCCCACTAATTTTTTTTCCTGGTTTACTTTTTCCTTACTAAATATTTTTCATGTTTTTACCCCACTAAATTTTTTCCATTTTTTTCCCCCAATAAATTTTTTCCTGGTTTATTTTTTTCCCTACTAATTTTTTTTCCTGGTTTATTTTTCCCCCACCAATATTTTTTCCTGGTTTATTTTTTCCCCACTAATTTTTTTTTCTTGGTTTATTTTCTTCCCCACCAACATTTTTTCCTGGTTTATTTTTTCCCCACTAATTTTTTTTCTTGGTTTATTTTTTCCCTACTAAAATTTTTTCCTGGTTTATTTTTTCATCATTAATTTTTTTTCTTGGTTTAGTTTTTCCTCACTAAAATTTTTCCTGGTTTATTTTTTGCCCACTAATTTTTTGTCCTGGTTTATTTTTTCCTCACTAAATATTTTTCATGTTTTTTCCCCACTAAATTTTTTCCATTTTCTTCCCCCAATAAATTTTTTCCTGGTTTATTTTTTTCCCTACTAATTTTTTTCCTGGTTTATTTTTTCCCACTAATTTTTTTTCCTGGTTTATTTTTTTCCCCACCAATATTTTTTCCTGGTTTATTTTTTCCCCACTAATTTTTTTTCTTGGTTTATTTTTACCCTACTAAAATTTTTTCCTGGTTTATTTTTTCATCATTAATTTTTTTTCTTGGTTTCTTTTTTCCTCACTAAATTTTTTTCCTGGTTTATTTTTTGCCCACTAATTTTTTTCCTGGTTTATTTTTTCCTCACTAAATATTTTTCATGTTTTTTCCCCACTAACTTTTTTCCATTTTCTTCCTCCAGTAAATTTTTTCCTGGTTTATTTTTTTCCCTACTAATTTTTTTCCTGGTTTATTTTTTCCCCACCAATATTTTTTCCTGGTTTATTTTTCCCCACTAATTTTTTTTCTTGGTTTATTTTTCCCTACTAAATTTTATTCCAGGTTTATTTTTTTCCCGACTAAAATTTTTTCCTGGTTTATTTTTTCCTCATTAAATATTGTTCATGTTTTTTTCCCCACTCATTTTTTGCCCCCAATACATTTTTTCCTAGTTTATTTTTTCCTCACAAATTTTTTTTCTTGGTTTATTTTTTCCCTACTAAAATTTTTTCCTGGTTTATGTTTTACCTACTAAAATTTTTTCCTGGTTTATTTTTTCCCCACTCATTTTTTTTCTTGGTTTATTTTTCCCCCGACTAAAATTTTTTCCTGGTTTATTTTTTCCTCACTAAATATTTTTCATGTTTTTTCCCTACTAAATTTTTTTTCCATTTTTTTCCCCCAATAAATTTTTTCCTGGTTTATTTTATTCCCTACTAAATTTTTTTCTGGTTTATTTTTTTCCCAACTAATTGTTTTTCCTGGTTTACTTTTTCCCCTACAAATTTTTTTTCCTGGTTTATTTTTTCCCTACAACATTTTTTTCGTGGTTTTAATTTTTCCCACTAAGTCTTATTTATGGTTTTTATTTTTCCGCGGTTTCAACGTGTTTCTTGATTATTTTGGTCACGGAATTACGGTGTTACGTCTGCTAGGAATAAAAAAATGAAACGATGAAAAGTTGCAGCTGAGTTTCACTGGAGTCAAACACTAAACTTTGAATATGAGCAAAACTTATTTCTTTCTCTCACACAAAATTCCAGACTTTTCAGGGTCTGGAAAACAGCTTAAGAAAATTCCAGACTTTTTAAAACTTTCACGACCTGCACAAACACCCTGCTTTAGGATCCGAGACGGTACAGGTAGGAAAAAAGCAGTCTCATCGATCATTACCACAAAGTATATACTTTATTTCAGGCCAATTTCAAAGTATCATATGAAGAGATATAATGTAACAGAATTTATTGTTCTAAAACACATGCACATATCTATCAAAAAAAAAAAAAAAAAGAGAGAGAACAGATCATTACTGAATATAAACTCATTTCATGTGCATTTAGAAAACTCTAAATACAAAATCCATTAACTTGTGTGATTAGTTCCTACTGCTACATTGACAGTCAACAGCTAATATACTCTGACAATTACACACTAAAATAAGCATAAAATCAGGCTTTTTTGTGACAAAATGCATTATTGCATTAAAATGAAAACTCTGTAGCCGTGCAATACAAGCACTATAGTGTACCACTCATTTTTAGTTGCATTGTTCTCACCAACACTGTTTATCCGTCTTCAAACCATCATTAACACATGATTTAATGATCAATAAAATCAAAACTAAGAGGAGGCTGCTCACACAGTGTATGTTTTCACGATTAAAAACAATGTTCATGTTCTCAGATCTAAAAAAAAAAAATATATATATATATATATATATGTAATAATAATATTGTTCCATCATCAGAATTGGTTGATAAAGAATCTGTGTGACATCCTGCGAGGCCTCAGCAGGTTGATTTTTCTGCATATCTACTGTCATGGTGTAAACATCGAAAGAACGTAATTGTGAAAAAAAAAAAAAAAATTTAAAAAATTGTCAGTGTATTGTCTCCGCTGTGGCTGTAGCAGTTCTTTTGCTCGGAGAGAATGTAAACAAACGAGCGCTTACAGAAGAATCACTTGCTTTTTTTTTTTTTTTTTTTTTTAATTATCTTATTTTGTTCTGAAACCTCGTCCTTAAATCTCAGGGTTAGTCACTCAAAACAACCTTCTTTTTCTTGTTCTTCTTCTTCTTCTACGAAAAAAAAAAACCTCAGCTACACCTATTCAGACGTGTCCATTAACACTTAAAAACCTACATTGTTTTCTCATTAGCTTATAAAGTTTTGTTCGATACAGAAGCTGATTCACACATCTGGACTCAAATGCAAATGGAAGCGGAAAACAAGTGTTAGCGACAAAAAAAAAAAAAAAAAAATCTTTGGAATCTCCCACAACAAATTTTGCCAGACATAAAAAGTGATTGTTTTTTTTGTTTTTTTTAATTATTTCACAAAAAAAAAAAAATAAAAAATTAAAATCCGATCCGCGCCGCTGTCCATCCGTTCGTCAAACCCTGGCCTTCGACCCCGACCTCGACATGACTCTTAAACCTGCTTAAACTTGTCCGAGCTGCTGTTTTCTAAACCGCTCATTCCAACACACAGCACAGCGTAGCGCAGAGGAAGACGCCGCTAAAAACAACCAGAACTCTGTACACTGTCACATGGTTTAATCATAAAGAGCTATAGTTCAATGTTTAACCTAAAGATCTGCCTTTTTTTTGGTTAATGTTTAGGAATATCTTAACATCGAGGAAAGATAAAAGATAAAAGCTGCATGTGATAAAAAAAAAAAAAAAAAAAAAAAAACACCAATATGTATATAATAAATCAAAACAGGAAGAGGATCAGGTAAATGGTTTTTAAAAAGGAGCCGAAACTGAATCAATCTGTGTCCTGGCGTCTCGTGGAGAAGCTACAGTCGACCCTGTTCAAAATGTAATCAGGTATTTATGAAAGCCGATTAAAAACGAAAGCAAATGCCATTTTGTCTAAGCTATCATACATATGTAGTAACCTAAAAAATAAAAGTACTAAAAAGATAAAAACTCATGAATTAGACTTGAATATAGATAAAAGAGAAGCTAGGGTTAAAAAAAAAATCCCTAAATCTGCTTATAATGTGAAAAAACACATTTATGGTTTATTATTGGATGTTCGTGTAAATGCTTATTGCTCCGTTCTAGAAACTAGTAACTGTTCTTGTTGCTCGCGAAAAAACAAAAAAAAGAAGAAAAAAATACAACTGAAGGCACTTGATCTAACAAAAAAAAAAAAAGGTTTAACTTAGACTTGCTGGCACAGCCAAGCAGTAATGTAGTCGGTCCCCAGGCTCCAATCTTTTACCTATAAACCCCCCTTGGCTCTCAGAAAAAAAAAAAAGCAAAAGCCGACGTGTCCGAGCTGGGCCTCACATTACCTTTACTCCAAATCAGTATTGTTCTTTATGCTTCAAATACATCATTTTTGGTTTCTCAGGCTCGTTAAAAACAAACAAAATGAGTAAAAACGTATAAGGCTAAACACATAGAAGCTAAATGCAATAGTCCCAAACACAGTTAAAGGAGTGCTGCTTCACGCTATACTGCAAAAAATAATAATAATAATAATAAAGAGGCACCGAACGACTCGAGGCGATAAATGATGTCCTTGCAGCCGAGTACAGCTCAGCTAGGAGGGGAAGACTCTAGGAAAAGATGCCCTAGATTCACTGGCAGATTTGTGAAAGATGCGGGGACCCTTGCGTAATTGTCTGTTCATGGGCCAGCCTTGAAGACACAGACAAAATAAGGAGATAACACACCAGTGAAAGAAAAACAAAACAAAAAAAAAACAAAGAACAGAGCGAATACTGCCTCAAGCGAAGGTGGTTATAACGAGACGGGAAGTCCAGACAGAGAGGCTCGCTGAAATGTCTTGTAAAAAAAGCATCTATGAATCCTTCACAGATTAGAGCAGGCAGCAGTTCCGAGGTTTTAAAAAAAAAAAAAAAAACATGAAAAGGGGGAGGAGTCAGGAGCAGCCCCGCCCACCTCTTCTATAACCATGTCAGGAAGCTCTCCTTGTCAATCTTGGTAGCTGCCAGCACGGACTCCATGTCGTTGAGGATGTCGGAGCTCAGCGCCTCCTGCAGGCTGGGCATCAGCTCCTCCCCCTCCACCGCCATGCTCTCACCCTCCAGGGTGCCCAGGTCCACGTCCGTACCCGGGATGGCGTCCAGGTAGTCGGGGAAGCGGCTGGGCTGCGTCGCAATGGAGGTCGGCAGAGGGTCACCTGATGAGGAGATTAAAGATCGGGTTCGCACACGTTTCAACACGTTACCATGACTTTTTAAAGAGTCAATAAAGCAACTTCTGCTTCTTAAAGCCAGAATTTCATTTCAACATTCATTCATTCATTCATTCATTTTCTGAACCCGCTTTATCGTCACTAGGGTCACGGGGGTCGCTTGGAGCCTATCCCAGCTACATAGGGGCGAAGGCGGGGTACACCCTGGACATGTCGCCAGTTCATCGCAGGGCTCATTTCAACATATTATATGTAATTCAATGGCAAAAACCGGCCTTGTGAAATGCAAAACTCAAAAAGGATGTTAAAATTATTCTAGTTCAGAGCCACATACAGAGCAGTAATATATTATATAATGAAAATTCCAGATTTTTGTCTTTGTTTTAGTGTAAAAAGTAAAATTACTGAAAATATGTATATTTGTTCATAATAATTAGTGCTGGGCAGCGATTAAATTTTTTAATCGCAATTAATCGCATGGATTTCTGCGATTAATCATGATTAATCACATAGTTATATGAGGGGGGGGGGGGTTGCAGGCATCAACAGCGTACCTTTAAGTGATATTTCAGACTGGAAGTACTCCGGTGATAAAAATAATTCCACATTGCAGTGCTTCCAAACAACTGTGTCCTTCTCTACCCCACCATCTGAAGATATTTAAAATGAAAATGTCCATGGAACAGACCGCTACTTTTACACATGTTTATGTCCACACCAGTTTATTTCCGGTTGTGAGTGATTGACAGGAGTCTTAAGCCCACTAATAAGTACTAATACTTAATATGTGATGTTCAGTTATTCAAAGCAAGCAAAGGGGGCCCTCTAGTGGTCGGAATAAGTTGCACTAATGTATGTTTTGTCCTTTCGGTGTTACCATAGCCAGTTCGGACATAAGAAGGAACTAACAGACACGTTTCTGTCACTCCGTTTGTATGGCCCGAAAAACGTTTGCCTGTGAGTATTTTATGTTCAGCTGTTGTCAGAATGAATAGTGTAAAATATCTCTGATGTGAACCTTTGTTGCTGGATAAAAAGACGTAAATCTTAAATTAATCTGCAAATGCTAATTGTTAGCGTATCTATAGACTTTCCCATTCAAGTTAGCATCGAGCCAGCAATCTTTTTTCTATTCATTTAAATGTATAATGCCATGTAAATGTACTAAGGCAAAGAACAGAACTGAGACATATTTTGTCTGTAAGTTGCAGTTTTACAGTGAGTCTCAAGTAAAAGATCTGGAGAGAAAGTTTGGGCGTCTGGCTATTCTTGGGAAACCTGTTGTCTATCTGCCGAGCTAATCGCTACACGCACACAAGCAGGGGCAAAAAGAATAGGAGTTAGAATAAAACGGCATTAACATGAGATTTTAAAAAATTGTCGGCGTTATTTAATGAATACGTTAACGCGGTAATAACGCATTAAATTGCCCAGCATTAATAATAATATGAAGCCAGAAACCAAATTATTTAATGATAAGTCTCTGGCATATTATAGTATATAGTATAGATCTGCTTAGACTAGGAAGATTATTACTGTTATTAATTACATAAAGAGAAGGGGTGGGAGTTTATAAGTTATGCTTCTTCACTCCCTTTTGAATATGTATTATATGTCTTATGTTTAAGTGTTTTGTCTATTTTCTTCTGTTTCGAAATAAATACATCAATCAATCAATCAATCAATCAAAATCCTTTTTTAAAAAAAGTGAATAACCTGAACAAATATGAACAACCTGTTAATTAGCTGAGGCACAATATTATAAAATTGCACTCATTTTTCTTAAGAATTGTCAGGTGGTTCAGGTTATTCCGATTTTTTTAAAGGATAGTTTGTAGACATAAACATTTTCATTAAGCAATTTTACCTTTTTACTCTAAAACATAGAGAATAGCTTGGAGTCGTCATTATTTACAGGTTATTCTGTTATTATTTTACTGGTCCCACCTACTTTAGATCATATTGGACTGACTGTTGCCCCTGAACTAAAATGACTTGTTGTAATTCAAGTATTCCAAGAAGATATGAAACCTCTGCATCTGCTCTTTGCCCATTTTCAGAAAATTAACTTCATGACACCAGGATTTTGACCAATCTCAGTCCTTTACAGAACACATGATTGACAGCTGTAATGACCAATCACAGATCAGATTCTATCAGAAGTGACCTAGATGCGACTGGACCGTTCGACTGGTGGAAAAGTGGTTTGTACAGGATGAGTCAGAAAAAACGCTCTTTTCATTTAAAGAAATTGTACCACTGAAATGGAAATGCTTATTTTTCTTTTGATCATACAGTCATATTGATGTGGTTATTGAGCATGTCTGGCGATTGAATCATTGATTTATGGCATAGCATAACAGAGGGAATGTCCATTGTTTATTGTGCACCGAAATATCTGCCAACACAGTTTATGCCACCGTGAATGAAATTGAAATTGTCAACCATTACAGCATGTTTACTCGCCATCAAAATGTTTTGTCTCAACGAAGTCGTCCGGCACGACCTTCAACCTGGCTACCATTCAGATTGATACAAATCTGTGCTCGTTGTCGCATCTCTAACACAGCTCTTCTCGCCATTCGTGTTCGTCGTAGGGCTTGGATTTCAGCCGTGATGCGATTTCGGAGTTCCTGAAGAGTTTGTGGAACAGTCTGATACACATGGTTTTTAAGATACCCCCACAAGAAAAAATCAAGGGGGGGTCAAGTCCGGGGATCTAGGTGGCCACTCTCTCTCCTGACCCAAACAGACAACGCGATGAGGAAATAATACCTGCAATCGCTGTGGTCTTGCCATGATGAAAACTCCCTGGGCACTGTCATGTAGGCCTATGTCCTGAGTGTGAAAGCAAAGCCCCGACTCCTGTAATTGTTGTCAATTTCAAGTTTGTTCACTGTGGCATACATTGTGTTGGCAGGTATTTCAGTGCCCAATAAACAATGGACCTTCTCTCTCTTATGCAATGCAATAAATCTATGACTACATCACCAGACATGCTCAATAACCACATCAATATGACTGTATGGTCAAAAGAAAAGTCAGTGTTTCCGTTTTAGTAGTACAATTTCTTTAAATGGAAAGAGCGTTTTTTCTGACTCACCCTGTAGAACAGCATCAGATTCATCTATCTTTACATTTAGTCTCTGACAAATAAGAGAGAGCTGCAGAAGACACTATATTCTGATAAAGTCTATTATTGTCGTGCAATTTTTCAGTTTCTCAAAATCACTTATTTTCAGCTTCATGTCAAATACTATTAGAATAGAATAACTATTGAAGTAACAAACTCATCTAAGGATACAAAAATATAGATCCAGAATTATGCAAAAAATGAATCTTTTAAGTCAAATAAGAGCATCTAAACCTCTATAAACTACAGCAAAACCCTGAGGTCAACTCCATTTGATTCATTACAGCGAACACTTTCAGGGATGGAAGATAAAGAGGGACGTAGGAGAAGCTGAATATATAATTTTTTTTTATTAAATCAACTTTTGTATCAGCTTTAAAATATGGAACACGACAAAATTTCTGACTTGTTTGGATCTAAAAATGTTAGATTTCACTACAGGTTGAAGATTTTGCATCCCTACAAATTAAACTCTAAGACTTTTACAAAATTTTTGACGACTTCTTTAAAACTTTAAATTTTTCTGTAGTTCGGTGCTGCCTTTTGTTTTTCTTTCTCACCTGTGTCCATCTCATCCACGCTGTTGAGGAAGTCATCTGGAGTTCGGGGGACGCTGTAGCTGCTCATACTCAGGCCGCTGTCTGTGCTCTCATCCCTGGAGTGGTAGGTCCCGCTGAAAACGCAAAAACAAAGACGGCACAGTTAACAAATGCACAAATCACAGGTTGATTCAACACCTGCATTTAACCACCGCATTTCTTCAACAACCGTCAGTTTATAGAATGTGTTTCAGTGGAAAAAGGTCATGTGGTCTGATGAGTCCAGAGTGATTACCCATCATCCCTAGTGCCTACAGTATGAGCCTGTGAGGACAGTGTTATAATCTGAAGTTGGTTCAGTTAGTCAGGCCTAGATTTTGCGACGTTACGTGTCCAAAAAACAACAGACAATGCCCCAGTGAACCACATAATCACAGCTAAATGCTAAATATTAGCATGTGGGACACTTCCAACTGACCTACATGACCTTTACTTAACACTCCATCAAAACTACATTGACACAAAATGGGTGCTTCTATGATATTTGTACCTAAAACCATGACATGGAGGCTAAAAAACCAGATGTAGACTAATGTTATGAAGCCAGTTTGGAAGCACTTTGGGTCTATTTTAAAAAAAAATACTTACTGCGATAAAAGAGGAACTATTTTTCAGATGAAAGACATTTTATATTATTTTACATTATATTTAATCCAAAAATCTGCATGTAATACAGTAAAAAGGACACGAAAATTACGTGTTACTATTTTTTTGAATATTCGTTTAATTTCTCACAGGTACATTTTGCGAATTGAACTAATTATGCAAGACAGAGTGTTGAAAAATCATTCACGATATATTTGTGTTTAAATGGGCAGGTTCTGCATGTAACACAAGTGGACATGGTGGGTTACACACAAAACCTGGAATGAGACTGAGATTCTTGAAAAACCTGCATGTCTGGATTAGAAAAACCACTAGGATCATCAAATTTAACAGTGTCTTTATTTATAGTCTATGTAAGACCATTTAGAAAGAGCTTTTAGTTCCATACAATCCATCCAGAGCACTATGCTCTTAACATGCAGGCTTACTGGTGGTCCCTAGAATCTCCAAAAGGAGGACGGGGGCCAGAGCCTTCAGCTATCAAGCTCCACGATTGTTGAACCACCTCCCTGCCTTGGTCCGGGAGGCAGACACCCTCTCTATGTTTAAGAGTAGGTTAAAAACGTTCCTTTTTGATGAACCCTATAGTTAGGGGAGCTCAGGCTGCTTTTAGCTCTGCTGCTATAGGAGACTCATCTGGATACACTGAGCTCCTCTCTGCTCCTCCTCCTCTATGACCTCCTCTCTGCTCCTCTTTTTCCCCAACCTTTTCTCTCCTAATTTTCTCTTCCTTTACGCCCCAGTGAATACATGTTACTGACTTGACTTCTTCCCTGGAGTCTCTGTGCTTTATCACCTCACAGGTTTTCCCAGGATCATCACAGGTTTTCCCAGGATCATCACAGGTTTTCCCTGGATCATCACAGGTTTTCCCTGGACCATCACAGGTTTTCCTTGGATCATCATAGGTTTTCCTTGGATCATCACAGGTTTTCCCTGGATCATCTCTGAACCTGCTGCTGTGGTCCTGCCTCTCTCCTCCTTCATTGTCATCACTCACTTATCCATATAGTTATGATGGTGTTTATTTTACAGTTCCACAGATGTTCTAGTTCAGTTATCTGTGCATCAACTGCATCCATGTGTCTCTCCCCCCCCCCCACCCCCTTCGCCCCCTCTCCCCCAGTCTCTCTCTATCGCTCTCTCTTTTCTCCTCCTTTACTCTCTATCTCTAACCCTAACTGGTCCTGTCAGACCTCCATCCTCCAGGAGTCTGGGTCTGCTCCAGGTTTCTGCTGTTAAAGGGAAGTTTTTCCTTCCACTGTCACCAGTCACAAGTGTTTGCTCCTGGAGGATTCTGTTGGGTTTCTGTAAATTGGCTTAGAGTCTGGTTTTGACCAACTCTATATGTAAAGTGCCGTGAGATAACTTTTGTTATAATTTGGTGCTATATAAATAAAATTTGATCTGATTTACAGCCATATTTTCCAGATCAAATGCGCTGACACCTAGGTAGCTTTTCATGTCCCAATTTTGGTCCTATTTTTGGCCCCAATATTTTAGTAAAAATTCTTAAATTTTGAGAGCAAGAGTAGAATTTTTTTTTTTTTGCATTTATCTGAGGACATCATCAGGTACATCCTGGGGGGAAATATGCCTAAATTTCTCTTTTATTATTGGGTCTAAAAAGCTGGGAAAGTGAAAGTCAAAGTTTCATAGAAGCACCCAAATAAATAAATCAACAAGGTTAGAAGTACCAGTGTGGCCTTAAATCCTCCAGGAGACTCCATGTTTGAAACACTACATAACAACACAGTAAAAGCTGAGCCTCACTTTTTCAACCTCTACTTCAGGACATTAAAAAAAAAAAAAAAAAAAAAAAGAGCAACGATGAAAAGGGCCAGCAGAGACAAAGAGGCAGAGAGGAGACATTTGACAAGCCTATACTAATTAGCAGAAGGAAAATATGTAGGCAGAGTATGGCAGGCCAGATGAATGAGGCCATTGTGAGAGCGCAGGAGTCGAGGCCACGGGGGGAGGAGGGGAGATTAGGTCGGCACGGCGACTAACTGGACCACATGTTCTCATGGCCTGTTCGCGATTCAGCTCTACCCTCACACATCAACCAGACCTTCAGCTGCTATGAAGGATTTCCTAAAAAAATATCAAAATACAGGGGTTGTACAAAATAATGGAAACACCTTAAAAAATCAACAAAATATAATTTAATATGGTGTAGGTCCGCCTTTTGCGGCAATTACAGCCTCAATTCTCCGAGGTATTGATTCATACAACTTGTGAATTGTTTCCAAAGGAATTTTAAGCCATTCTTCAGTTAGAATACCCTCCAACTCTTTTAGAGACGATGGCGGTGGAAATCGACGTCTTACTTGAATCTCTAAAACTGACCATAAATGCTCAGTAATGTTGAGGTCTGGGGGATGCTCAACTTCATTAGAATGTTCCTCATGCCATTCTTTAACAATTCTAGCTGTATGGATTGGGGCATTATCATCTTGAGGTGAAGGTGTTTCCATTATTTTGTCCAACCCCTGTATAAATACATCAATGTGACTATACTGCTTATTTAAAATGGCAGGTGCAGTGTTTAGAGTCGGACACCAGAGGTCGTCATTGTGCTGTAAACTCCAACACAGACCTGCTGCTGCTGCTGCTGCTGCCAATGAGTCATTACCATGTGAAGAGGGTTAAGAGTCCGGCTTCTGTTTGGGCTACTTGTGTTAAACTAGGGGGGTTTGGATCGGCCCAGTGCATGGAGTCCCTCAAACAGGATGTGTTAAGCTGGGGATGTGTTGTCCATCTGTGATCTTCAGCTGGAAATGAGCTGCATAAGAAGGGATTTCCACCATTTTCTCACTTGGCCTGTGTTTGAACCCATGTACCTCGCCGGAGAGTTTTCATTTTTCAGTCGTTTTGTCTGATTAAAGGAGTAATAATGTCCAAAACTCTCAACAGAACGTACTTAATTCTACTAAAAACACCATCAAATCAATGCTATGTATGCACAGACCGAATAAAGTATAAATCATATTGTTTACACACAATTGTCTCAAGTTTTCTTCTTCCAACTAAAACTCACACCTGCTTTTAACACTGCGTCTTATAATCTTCATCAGCTGATAGTTTACATTATAGCTCTGTTAGCTTAGCTCTGTTTTTAGACTGAAAACAACCACTAATCGCCTCTGTTTTCTGTACAGTTTGTGTCATCAGTAGCTTTTTAGAATCCAGGTCGGGACTGTCAGTTTAGTCTGAACCGTGGATCAACAAACGGCAACGTAGCAAAGATAATAACATCCCATAATAACTTTATACCTTCGTAAACCTCAGATTCAAACTCACATGTAGAAGAAACGCTGCCGTTTCATCATCAAACTCCTTTTTTTTCCGTTTACAGCTGTGTCCAGTGGAGAAAACAACAGCAGCGCTTTTCGCTTTTATCAGTCTTTCACTCTAAAAGTTGTTTCTTAATGGTTCTCATCTCATCCGGTCATCTTCTGATGCTTTGATCGTGTGCCCGTGGTTTAAGATAAGATAAGGTAAGGTAAGATAAGGTAAGGTAAGGTAAGGTAAGGTAAGGTAAGGTGAGATAAGTTAAGATAAGATAGCTATTTTTGGTCTTTTTAGCTCTTCATTCTAATCAGTCTGACAATATTTTAAGTCAGTTTTTAATATTTACCAGTATAAATACTACATATAGCCCATTTAAGGATGCGATTCAAATGTTTTTACCATTTTCCATCAGACTGAGCTTTTTTCTTATCATAACCTTTAATAAATACATGCTATTTTCTTGAACGTACCACAGCCTAATGCATGGAAATAAATGGTTGTTTGTGATGATGTTTCACAATAGTGTTTATGTGTGTGTGTTTGTTTATGTGCTGTTGTGAGAGAGATAGACATTATATCTTTGCATTCAGCAGGAGTGGAAGGAGTATTTGACACTTACGATCAGGACTAACAGGAGAAAATAAAACTCATTTATTCAACCTTCCTTCTGATTCTTATTCTGGCGTTTGGTAGCAAAACACTGTCCATTCTGAAATCTGTTTTTATTGTTCTTATACCGTATTTATGGTTGAGTTTTAATAATTTTATTAATATGAAGCACTAAAGTGACTTTGTGAGCCTTTCAGTGTTTATTTTGGTCTTGTTTTTTTAAGGTTTTTGCTGTTTTATTTTTAATTTCTTAAAGCATTTGATCATTTTATTCATTGGAAGCACTTTCTAATCTTGTTTAATCTTGTTGAAAATGGATCGTAACATTAAGATTAATGACAGTTTTTAGAAGGGGGACAGTTTTTTTAACATAACACAAAAAATGTATTTAAAAAAAATGTGTTGTTGCTAATCATCAGCATATTCCAGCCTACAATCATAAAAAAGCATAAAAATTATTCATTTCCTGTTGCTTTTTCATCTTTTTTCCAGCATTAGTAACGAATAAAATTGTGACAATGGATGAATATTTGGTACAATGCATATAAGGTTTATCAGGAAGGTAAAAAAAAAACATCTAAATTTCTGGAAAATTGTTTTTATTTTTTGCATAAAAAGAAAAATATCCCTTACAAGGAAGTTATGCACTAGAAAATTAACCCTGTTTCAAGGAAATACATCCAGCTTGTTCTCAATAAGATATTTCAGCTTATATCGAGCTATACTGACTTATATTTTTGCTTTATTATAAAATATAACAATGGTTTGCATGAAATTCCCGAAAAAGACATTTTTTTTTTCTTATTTTAAGAAAACACAACTAAATTTAAGAAATGCATGGAATGACACTAAATTTTATGTGAATGTATTCAAGTTGTGTTAAAATTCAGCTGCAACTGTTTAAAAAAAAAAAAAAAAAACGAATAAAAAAAAATCTGATGCATTGGTCTGTGGCAAAGTCACTTATTTTTAGTGGTTAGTGGTTTCTGAATAAATGTTTGCAAATTATTTTTCTGGTTTGAGATTAAATTAAATTAAATTTTTTAAGTCAGCTCAATCAAGAAAGTTTTGGAGTATCTGGGTACTGGTATTTTTACTTTTTTGACGATTCGAAAACCTTAATTAAGGCATAAAAATTCTTTAAATCAGCATTCTCAAGTAAACAGAAC
>NC_043969.1:41409400-41456900 GCF_902148855.1 Sphaeramia orbicularis
TGATCCAGATATTCAGCTGCTTAACCTTTGCATGCACAAACAGTGGTCATGTTCTACAGTAGTTATATGAGGACTGTAAAGGATAATTATGCAGTGTGTGAATGGATCTGTCATGATGATTTGAGCTGAGAACCTGAGATTTATTCTTGTTAATGACTTGAACTTTCCTTTCCTTTTCTTTCTATTTTCAATTTTTAAATGTCGCAAAACAGTAAAACAAAGGCAGACTTTTGTGGACATTAAAACCAGAGGGTTATGACATGTAAACACACCACAAACTCATCTGAATATGCATCAATAATTCACCATGAATTCATTTATACTCGCTCCCTACTGTGGTCCGATTTGCTTGCACCCCTTCAATTTATTTAGCACTAGAAATGGAGTTAGCAAACGTTGACTTCAGACACAACTCAGACTGCGACTTTCCAAAACAGCACGGGAGTTTTAGTGGCGGAGTCTCAGGAGCATCTGGATGGTTCTTATTGAAGAGGATCAAATTCTTATTCCATTTTAATCTGTTTCAGAATTCACATCACAGTCCATTAAGTCCACCAGTCTACTCCTCAAAGGTCAGAGAATCTCCGAGAGAAATAACCATCTGTTTATCTGTTGGGTTGTGTATTCTGTTTGACGTTTTTGAAGGGCTTTGGCAAGATACAAACCGCCACGTGCAAAACAAAGGAAAATATAATTTTGCTTGCCATTTGTACACATTCAGGTACAGAGGAATTATTCTGCAGAGGTCTCTCAGAGATTAAAATGTACAATCAAAATAGTAGTCAGGGTAGAAAAACCCATAAAGCCTATCAATCTGTACATCTGGGCTAGGAACTGTGAAAATGGTTTCTTCTGCATTGTCATTGTTGTCTTTGTTTTATGATCTAGCAGAATGTAAACAAAAAAAAACAAATGTAACAACTGGAACATGTATATTTCTGTGGCGGTATTGTTCAATAAAAATAAAGTAGAAAAAAAGTAGAAGTCAGAGATATAAGCATTATAAAAGTATAAAAGCAGTATAGATACAATTACCCTCCTATTATCCTCAAAAATTGTTAACACATTTTACCCTTGGGGTCAATCTGACCCCAGGGATATTTACCTCCAGAAAATGATTTACATAAAATTGTTGACCAAGGTTTTGTGTCAGGCACTTTGTTTATTATTATTATTATTATTATTATTATTACTATTATTGTACTTCAGATGATCATTTCAGAGGGAACGCATGTGTAGTTGGAAAGACTTGGATGTGATCAACTCCAAGCCTACATTGACTTCCTCATTCTGGCAGGAGTTCACAAGTCTAGTTTTTTTGCACATGTCCACACCACAAGACGTATCAAAGTTCTGGTGGGAATAGTTGTTTCCCCACCCCCCATGTATGTATCAGCTCAGAAGTATCACTCTGCACCTGCAGGTGTGGGGATGGCAGGCCCACTCACACTAGTCGCTTTTTCCATTGATCCTCAAATTGCGCAAATATAGCTTGCGGATAAAAAGTGGTCTACTGGAAAAAACAACAATTTCTCAAAACTCATTTTTGATTAAAAGCTTTTGCGCTGGCAAGGGGTGGTTTTTCAGGTGTAGTGAAATTGTTATATCATGCAAAACTGCAATGGAAAGACCTTTTTCTGCAACTAGTCACACGAATAAAACAAAACTAAATGATGTGCCGGACGTTACAACAAGCGAAGAAGAGTTTTAAAAGAAACATAGCGTGGTATGTGTTGACACACCAGGAAACTAATAATTTTTTAATTTATAGAGGGGTAATATATAATAATGAATATATCTGTAAATCAACAAAATGTTTGTTTGCATCATATTTATGGAATGACCTCTGTGTCATCTCCCGATAATAAATAAACAAATCCTCGCATGTGTGATTTAATGGAAAAAACGACATTACGCACTTCTGTTTTTTCAACATTTAGTAAATATTGGTAAAGTTTTGCACAGATGTTCAATGGAAAAGTGACTACAGACAGACAAGTTTTACACAGTTAAAACAGCTAGGGGTCAAAGTGACCCCAGAGGAGCACCAGTGCATGCAATATGTCCAGCACATTGAAAAAATATCATGATCATTTTATGCTTCATCCCCATCAAATTAGGAAAAGTTATGAAATATGAAGTAAAAAAAAAAAAAATTATTTATTTTTTGAATGATAAACATTGAATGGGATCAAATTGACCCCAAGGATAAAAGACAGTAGCACAGTGATTTAGAATAAATATATAAAAATAAATACTGTCCGCAAATTACTATACAAGTAAATAAAATACAAGTGCAAAAAAAGGCTGCAAATCAGTAAAGCATCAACTTTTGCTTTGCTTCAGTTTGTGACGAGAAAACCCGGTTTTCTATTTTAGGCAAGGTTCGATGATTTGAACTTGTGGAAATGCTTTATATGTCACACAATCATAGGCTGCAATCGAAGTTTGAGCAAGGTGGCAAGCGGTGGAAACAGATGGGTTTTCCTCCTGGAGATGTCAAAACGTAAATAACAGCTACAGTTGTAACATTGTTATGGGATAGAAGAAGAGAGGAGGGCAGCTTAATATTCTTCTACATTTCCAGCTGATACTTTTTCATTAAGTTTTTGTCATTTTGGTTTTTATCTGTAATGAAAGTCTGCGCTCGTGCGGCAGACCTGATCCGGTTTTAACATTTATTATCACAACACTGGATAAAGATGAATCTGTCGGACTCTGCACTCACAAAAACATGTTGTTTTTAACCCATAAACACCCAAACAGCCACTGGTGACCAGAATACTCTACCGGTCCAAAACATTTAATAACTTCTGATCCACTAATCCCATCAATACATATAAATAATTGGTGTAAAATGCAGTTTGTCTTCTTTTCATGGTCATCAGATTTGACCCATTTGGATGTTCAGAGGCTCTGTAGTTACCTTGGAAACACCGCAATCTTAATAATAATATAATATTTAATAATTTCAATTCCCCAGTAAAAAAATACTGTCATCATCAGTTTGACAAATGACAGTAGGTGGAGAGA
The DNA here is from genome assembly GCF_902148855.1 of Sphaeramia orbicularis. Lineage (NCBI taxonomy): Eukaryota > Metazoa > Chordata > Actinopteri > Kurtiformes > Apogonidae > Sphaeramia > Sphaeramia orbicularis. The sequence continues at coordinate 41,412,434 of NC_043969.1, forward strand.
CTTGGTTTATGTTCAGGTAATGATATCTTTGCTGATTAAGTCACTTTTTCTTCAGTTTTCTCTATTTCTGATATAATAACCCTCAACTTTAATGTGAGCTTTATGGAGATCTACATGACTGGTGAATTAAATATAGGAAAATACATGATTTTCACTTAAAAAACACAAAATGCAGAGGATTTTATTATAATAAATTATGATAAAACACTTATATAAAGGTTAAATAGAGAGAAAAATTTATTTTTGTAATTGCAAAAGTATAGTACTGGGTCTTTATGGGTTAAATAGAAGACATTAAAATGCATATTTGCATTTCTATGATTCATACTTGTACCTACATTTGTCACAGCAGATATTGTGACTCATTATGGCAGAAAATGAACAGGTTTGCATTCCACGGAGATGCATCGGTTCCAGGGTTTTAGTTTTTCTTTGCTGGCTCGCTGGCATGGCTTTCTTGGACACTTAAATGGAACAGATCCTTCATTAATGTTATTAGGTTCACCTGTGTTTTTCTTGTTTTTTTTTTGTTTTTTTTTGCTGAGACAAGCCAAAATGTTGCAGCTGTGAAAAAGGTTTATTGTTTATCTGTTGTCTATTTCTGTGCGCTTGCCAACACAAATATGTATCCTCTTAGTTTTTCTCCTATTTCTTCTCTCTGTTTTTGCCTCCATAGTTAAAAAGAGAATGTAAAGACTCAGCGACAGTAACACTCATTATTTTTATTAACATCCAAGACATTAGGTGCACCAAACTACAGACCATCCATCAATGGAAAAAAATCCAATAGTTTTACAAAACACAACCATCAATTCTGCAAATCTTGTATGAAAAGATTTTATCGACACGCCGACTCTGGCAAAAGCACAATGGCTTCACACTTACAAAATGAACTCTCTGCTTCATAAATGAACTTTAATATAATGTTAGGGTTAGCTTGAACTGTTAGCACCCAACCTCACCAGAAAAATGAGACTATAGTGAAGTAAAAAGCCTCAAAATGAAACACTTACTGCTGCATAAGACATGACAAAAATACACTAGAAATAGATAAAAACTTTCACTCGGCAGCTTTTTCTTCATAGTCCAAATCAACAGTGTAATTATGAATATATACATTCAGATCTGTAAATGTGTTGGGCAGTGACACCGATTTTGTTGTTTTGTACACCACCATACACTGTAAAAAAAAAAATCTGTAATTTAACAGAATTTTTCCTGTTTATTTTACAGATTTTTCCTGTATTTTTAAGATACAGGAAAAAAAAAATATATATATATATCTTTAATTTTTTTTTCTGGAAATTCAAGCCCCAACCCCCCATCCCTGTAAGTTTGTCATCCTACTGTGGCATTAGCTATGTCTTTATTTGGACACTTTCTTTGTCTCTCTGCAACAATAACTTGTCTGGAGTCATCTATTCATATGCTACACTCACATTTGCATATACCCCATTGGTCAGCCATTATGTGGAGGTGCAGGATTAGTTGATTCCTTGTAGATGGTGTTCATTTTTTTTCATTAAATACCAGCTTGCTATGTCATTCCTGATGACCCTAATGAAGGCCATAAGCTGAAACATATTGGTCTAACATGATGTGAAGTACAGTTGTTCTATATGTCAAGTGCTGCTGGAAGCCATTCTTGACTTGTTTGCAAGTTTTCCCTCTTCTTTGTGCATTTAAGCAGTAGGTGAAGCAGTGCCTGAACTTACTATTTATGTTGTTCTCTGCCTTCATGCAAGACTGGTTCCCACTGCTTTCCTGCTGCCAGTTCTGCCTGCCCTCGACCACAGAGCTTTGTTGGATCCCCAGTCAACACAACAGCCCTCTGACCATGAGCTCTGCCCTGGCATCTCTGGCTCCTGTTCATCTGTCCTCGATCAAAATCACCTCGGAGTGAGTTTTACTACCTGATTACCAGTGGCTATCTTTGTGTTTCCACATGAGTGATCTGTGTCTTCACCCCTTACATATGGCCCTAGAACCCCAAGGTGTCCACCACTGTTAGTGTTGCATATTGTCCACAACTACACTTGAGGTGTCTGCTAATAGAAAAAGATTTCATTCAATAAACAGAACCAATGTAACATTAATTATGTTTGCATTAAAGGAGTGATATTTAGCTTTTTTTAAACAGAATTATGCATTTTAAAACATTTCCCTGTGGTCTACATAAACTGTAAATGCTATCCTAGGGTCTGAATTCTTCATTAATTCAACTCCACAGGTGCATCTTCAACCCTATTTCTGAATAATGACATGAGAAAGGTGGTTTAGAGCGCTGGCCCTTTAAATGCAAATCAGCTACTTCATGCCCCGCCCCCTCCCAGTTGTTGACCGTGCTTTCTGTCCCGTTCAACAACTGAACATTTTAGGTAATCAGCTCAAAGTTTGGACATCTTTTCAGTTTTTACTACAGTACAACCGCTGCAGCTGGCAAACAATTATGATGTACTCAGAGAAATGTTCATCAGAAGTCTTGACCTTATATGTGCAAATGTTGTGGCGTGACTAGTTATAGATGTAAGAAATTAAGAAGGAAATAAAACGGGTTGTAGAAATCCACTCGATTTTTGCTGAAATGAACATAAAGTTATAAATTAGTTTGTTCGTGGTAGTTCACGTTAGTCACATTTTTTCAAAGAATAATTTGTAAACATTTTCAGAATATAATTTTACTTTTTTTCACTCTAAAACAGAGAATAGTTTGGAGTTAGACATAAAAGTTAGACATAAAAACTTTGGAATTGACATTATTTATATTGTAAAAGCCAAGTGGCCTCTGTGTGCTTGTGTGTGTGTGTGTGTGTGTGTGTGTGTGGGTTGGGATTCACACAAAATCCAGACAGAACTGACTGCTGCAGTTTGGCATACTTAGCTATTTTTGGTCAAGGAACAGACTAGTAAAAACGGCAAGTTGATAGGACCAATATTTTGGGAGATATTAGTAATTTTGGAATACAAGAGCCTTGCTATGCCCACAATGCTTTGGCAGTGACTGCTGGACAAATGTGGTACAGCATGCATGAATACATAACAGAATAAAAACTACCACATCTAGAACCTGTGGGATCCCCACTGGTCAATGTGATCGTTAATTACCTCTGCCAAGGAACGGTGGAGGTTATGTTTTCATCAAGGTTTGTTTGTTTGTTTGTCTGTTAGCAAGGTAACTCAGAAAGTTGAGGACAGATTTTAGTGAAATCTTCAGGTAATGTTGATACTGGCGCAAAGAAAAAATAATTAAATTTTGGTGGTGAGGTGATCGGGAGGGGGGGACTGCTCTGCCTTGGCGGAGGTCTGCGCTCTCTTTCTAGTATATGATGATGTCATTATTTCACTGGTCCGGCCCACTTCAGATCATATTGGGTTGAATGTGGCCCCTGAACTTGAATGGGTTTGACACCCCTGCTGTACTTACTTTGCTTAATGTGCATGACGCTGTAAGAATGTAAAGGTCATCAGCTCAGCCGTTACTAGAGGTTGGTCCCAGCCTGTCGCCGTCTTGTGAGATGAGATAATCACTGATGGTCTCCTGCTCTGCTGAGTGGCAGGTTTCATCTGCGTGGGATGTCACCTAATGTGACAGGAGGTGACACCCTGGAACTAATTTATTCAGCTCTTAAGAGAAATTCCATTTGTTGTCTGCCTGTTGCACGCACTCAAAGTGCATAGCATGAAGTTGGCAAATTATAGAGACGTCTTGTCGGCCAAACAGTGTGAAAAATGAAGTGTTGCTCTGCATGTATTGAATCCAGTTTGGTGGTTGTAGCAATTATTTCATTGCGGCATTACAAAAAAAAGACAACTAAAACTGTTACTTTGAATAAAATATGAGGCAGTCTGCTCATTCTGTCAGTGACTGCAAGAAGCAGAAGCTGATGGCAAAACAGGTAAGCACGTGAATAAATGGATGTCACTTTAATAAATGTATCAGTCTGTGAAATCAATTATAATTGATCCCCCATTTATGAAAGTTGGCAGGGACATTTATTAAGCCTCTGAGGGTTTGTGGTTTGATTAAATGGGCTGAGTGGCTGGGTCTGGTTGTTTTCATGTCAAAACAACACTTCGTTTTGTAAAGTCTTTTAATGGCGTGTCAGGTAACATTTATTTGCCAGTTGTGTCTTGTCAGTTCGTTGACAGGTGTTGTCTCCTGTGCAGAGTGGAAAGCAGTTTTGGCAATCTTCACAACTGGAGGTATAATCCTGCAGTGTTAAAACTGTTTGGGCCAATTATGAGGAAAAATACACAAATGAGAATCAATTGCCTATTAAATATACAATGACACATTAGCGTTCATGTACAGTGTTCATGTTCATTTTGCCTGAAGCGGAGTTTTGTCAGCATGTCTGTGTTTTTTTCCGGTGTAGTCTTTTGAGAATTATCCAGCTACATGGGTGGCATTTTGGTCAGCAGCATTTTCTCACTTCAGCCCGTTAGAAATAACACATACAAGAGTCCAGTATCGTTGTAGTATTAGAGAATCTGTTTCTATTTTTGAACATCTTGGTGCTTCTGTTGGGTGTTAACTTGGACTAAGGACTTGGGATTTATTTGAAGACCACAGTCTTTAAGACTTGAAAGATTTTTTCAGTAAATGTATTTCCAGTTTTTTATTTGTCTTTATGTAGGCTGTCTCACTCATTAGCTGGGTTTTCATTACCCTCAGAAATGCGTAAAATGTAAATTGTGCAACAGGAAACTGGTAATGGAAACAAAATGTCACAAAAACTGTCAAAGATCACGAAAGTTTTTACACTCTCGTGAGGGGTTTTTGAAGATGTTTCGATACAGAACTGTAGGGCAAAAATGTAATGGAAACACATTTTGCACATTTTCACAAATCAGTGTGAAAACAAGTGTCTCCATCCACTGTCACTGATCAGACTCCATGGGTTTTACAGGTGAATCAGTGTTGTAGAAGATGATGGTGTTTCTACTTTGACTACGGAGCCTCTGAACATCCAAATGGGTCATATTTGATGACCATGAGAAGATGACAAACTTTATTTTACACCAATTATTTACATGTATTAACAGGATTAGTGGATCAACAGGTATTAAACAGTTTAGATCCGTAGATGGTGTTGGTCGCCGGTGGCTGTTTGGGTCTTTATGGGTTAAGGGTTTACTGGCTGAAGTAATAAAATGCAATGTTTCTGCTACGTGGCACCGGCTCGACTCGACTCAACTCGGCCTTTTTGCATTTTCATTATGAAAAAGGACCTGGAATCTTTTACCTGGTACTAGTTTTTTGGTATCACCTCCGCAGAGTTTCCAAGACTGGGAACCAGATACTAAAACGTGATGTGTAAACACTGCAGACCACTGATTGGTCAGTGACTTGTCTCTGTGACCTGCCGTTTTACAAAAAACAGATGCGGAAGTTGACATTAAATATAGCGGTAGGTTAATCCACGTGATGAAAGCCTGCAAAACTACACCGTGGTCGGTCGAGGAGATTCATATGTAAAAATTCAGCATGAGCTTGACAAGACAACATTCAATGTGCGAGTTTATCAGCAAATCTCAGCAGACGTAACGCGCTGCATTGCTATGATGACCAGGTACTGTGAAGTCTGTAGTATCCTGTAATGGAAACGGTCTCCAGGAAAAGGACCTGACACTTGAGTCGAGTTAAGCCGAGCCAGTTCCACGCAGTGGAAACGCGGCAAAAGTAATTTGGAGTTTTAAGATTTAAGTCAGTTTTCTCGCTGAACCTACCTTACAAAGCTCAACCCCAATAAAAGGTTGAAAAATTAAATAATACTCATGTATATCAGTCAAGACTACTGATATCATGGGGGTATAATCTGGCCCTGGGGGGTATATTGTGGCCCAGGCCACTTTATACCCAAGTATAGTCTGGCCTGGGTGTATCCTTCGGCCTGCTGCACTGATTTATTTAAAGAATGGTTTCTAATGCAGTCCAATGATGGTGGAAACCATTTCAGATTCAGGATATTTTTTCCCCAGATTCACCAGAGTTGGGTCAGAACAACCTTCCGTCTCATCTGGATTCTGTGACTAAAGCTTTAGACACATGTGGTGGTAAAAATTCAGACCTTTTTCCTAAAACCTGCAGTTTGCCTCCATGTTTCTGTTTGTGTCATGTGACAGAGCATATGGGTGCGATAATTGGTCCAGTTATTTTTGTGAAATGTTGATGTGCACATCCAGTCGCACTTTCTAAATTTAACATGTGCATCATTTTCAAGCAAGACACAGAGCAGAAACTAAAATGTAGAGAGGCGAAAACCAGCTTTACGTATGTATCCCCAGGGTGATATTCCACCAGTTTAATCTCATCAGCCCAAGAAAAGAAAAGATAAGCAAGCAATCATCAATCTATCACTCATCACACATCCACACTAATGTGCAAAACAGATATTTTTCATTTACACTGGGACCTTCTCTTCACACATAAATCTCATTTTATGCCGGAAAAAGTAGATTTTTAACACCCATTCCAAAGTGTAGATTTTTAAAACTCTGGTTTTATGTGTATCTGTGCGTTCAGGGAAAATGTAGAGATTGGAAATTGATGGCGTCACACCCCATTTTCCTCATGTCTATTGTTTCTTTGTGTAATGAAGCTGCACCTGAAACATCAGATCCAGGTGTATAAATCAGTGTATGACCTGCAGTAGATCGATGTCAGCACCAATACCTTTGGGAGATGGACCAGACAAATCCACATCATGTAAAGAATATACTTCAACAAGTCCAACTAACACTTAAATAACAGCACATTAAAAACAAAACACAATAATGCAATTAGAACGTATATTGTAGTGAGGACTTGCTAGTCTTAGAACTTGAAGTTTCAGGACATCATGACTTTTACATTATGTTCCAATTGCATTGTAAAGTTTTGTTTTCAATGTGCTGTTAATTGAATGTTAAAACACTACTGAGAAGTGTGGTCATAATCTTTGATCTTTGTGGAAGTCTAATAGTTTTTACTGATTAAGGTTTTTCTGATTGAATTAATAAAAGTAAAGTAATTTAGAGTTGTAAGATTTAAGTCAGTTTTCTTACTTCACTTATCCGACAAAGCTGAACCCCAATAAAATGTTGAAAAATTAAGTAATACTTCAGTGTCTCCCCGAGAAATTTTTTGTAGCAGCAGTGCTTTGTTGGTAACCAAGCAACACTAAGGGGTCCAAGAGCATGCTCCCCTAGAGGAAAATTTTGTAAAAAAAAACCCTTTAAATTGTGACTAATGGTTAGCCACAAAAACAAAAAAACGGAGATGTTCTATTGCTACTGTTTTGTCCCTTGACACTTACCGTAGATGTAGTAGGGCTGATGCATGATGGGATAGGTATTAGGAGAAAAAACGCATGTTTGCAAGTGAATGTACGTGTGACAATAAGGATGACACAGAACTCTCAAAAGATGGTTTTTATTTAATGCAACACAGAACATTACAACTCAGTTTCTCAGCCATTTTCCACACTCATGTTTTCTTGGTTTTGTTTATTTTTCCGTTTCTGATCCGGATCAATCTGGTTACGTCTACTCATGTCATCACGGTTCGCTTAGAAAAAACTACTTTTACTTCACTATTTTCAGTTCTAACTTTCAGTGTGAACACATTGGCCGGTTCAAAATTAGTTGTGGGATACAGTACCGGCACATTTTTCTGTCGGTTTGAAAACATTGCTACAGTATGCACCTGGTTCTACAATGTTTCTTTTCCAGCGTCACCAGTGCCACTCACATTGGTGTATGAATGCATATGAATGCTTGGTGGTGGTCAGAGGGGCCATTTGGCGTGAACTGGCAGCCACACGTCTGTCAGTCTGCCCCTGAGCAGCAATAGCTACAAACGTAGTTTACCACCACCAGAGTGTGAATGTGTGAGCGAATGAATAATGGATCAATAATGTTAAGCGCTTTGGGTGCCTTGAAAAACGCTTGAGAAATCTAATCCCTCGTTATTATTACCTCCACCAAGGAACGGTGGAGGTTATGTTTTTATTGGGGTTTGTTTGTTTGTCTGTTAGCAAGATAACTCAAAAAGTTAAGGACGGATTTGGATGAAATTTTCAGGAAATGTTGACACTGGCACAAGGAACAAATGGTTAAATTTTGCTGGTGATCAGGTGGAGGGGGGCTGATCTGCCTTGGCGGAGGTCTGTGCTCTCTGAGTGCTTTTCTAGTTATTATTTTCCATTCTATATGAATTCCAGATCATTTGCTTCAGTAGCATAGGCAGCGAGGGTAGGGAGGGAGGAGGTTGCATTATGACGCCTAAAGCTGTAGCCAAGTTATAGCCAACTTGTAATAAAATTTATCACGTTGCTTCAAAGTCTGTTTTTTTTTGTTTGTTTTTTTTTTGCAGATATGGGGGCATAAACTGGCCTAAGCCACTTTAACCCCGGGTATATTCCGACCTGGGGGTATACTTTGGCCTGTTCCACTGGGTATGGTGGGAATATTTCAACCAGCCTTTGTTTCTTCTTTTGGGAGCATTATTAGTTTATATGCTACACCACACATTGGATAAAGTGCGTATGTGGTACTTAAACTTAAAAGAATTACAACCATGTTAAGCAATGAATTAGCTTTTAGTGGTATTAGATTTGCATTAGTGCATTAAATTGCATTTGGGTTTCTCTGTCTTGCATGCTCATGAGCGCACACACAGACACACAACCTACAATTCAATCTCACTAATCAGATTTATTTTCACCGCAGACAATGCCGTTTCCGCCAGAAGCCAATGTCAGAACCTTTCATCAACATCTCGACACAATCACAAGTCAGATGTCTAATTTACATCTGGCCATATGCCACCGAGCTAATTAAAGATTTAAGTCCGTTTGGACGGTGAACACAAATCAATAGTTCTTCTCGTCAGACACTTTTGGTGGAGTCATCACTTGGAAAGTTTAGCACACAAACATAACTTAGGCCCAGGTCCATTTGAACGCTCCTTTTACCTTTTCTTTCCCTGTGATACAGACTCTGCATGACGCAACAGAAATGAAGCGAGGGGCAATTTATTTCTGCTTTCTTTCACTTTAATCGTCAGTGAATGTGCCGTAATGACCACATCTCTGTAATTATGGCATCACTGGCTGTGATATGAAAATAAGGCAAATGCAAAGTCTGTCAAATCCATATAATTAATTGAAGCGACAGGGTTCTTTCATCAGTTCATCCTTGACACATAAGCACCCACTATTTTAATGTTCTTGGAGTGTACATCAAGTGAAAAGTCACAAAGAAAACATTTTATACATGCACTGGTGTTAAGGATGGAGCAGAGACGAAACATTTACCCAAACTGGCTTCATGTATAAATAGGTGCATCAAACTCACAAGATCCTTGCATTTCTAGAATTTCCACAAGTTTTCATAAGGCAAGGCAAATTTATTTTCAAATTTAATTCAAATTTATTTTATTTGATTCATACACAGGGCAATTCACAGTGCTTTACAAAAATGGAAGAGACAGGTTAAAAACACACTATTACAATTAAAACATAATCAATAAAACATAAATAATAATCAATTAAGATAAACTATTCCACTATGAACTCAATGACTTTCATCCTCTATGTTCCCTTCATTAACACATAAAGACCCAGTGTTAATTTTTTGGCAGTCCCCAAATACATTTTTCTCTCTATTTACCATTTCTTAAAGGAGTGATATTTTGCTTTTTTAAATGGAATTTTGTATTTTAAATCATTTCCCTGTGGTCTACATGAACTGTAAATGCTCTGCTTGGGTCTGAATTCTTCATTAATTCAACTCCACAGGTCCATCTTCAACCCTATTTCTGAGTAATGACACCAGAAAAGTCGTTTTGAGTGCTGGCCCTTTAAATGCAAATGAGCCACTTCATGCCCCGCCCCCTTCAGGTTGTTGACGGTGGTGCTCTGTCCCGTTCAACAACTGAACATTTTAGGTAATCAGCTCAAACTTTGGACATATTTTCAGTTTTTACTGCAACTGCTGCTGCTGATAAACAATTATGTCATACTTGGAGAAATGTTCATTGGAAGTCTTGACCTTATATGTGCAAATGTCATGACGTAACTAGTTATAGACTTAACAAATTAAGCAGGAATTTAAACGGGTGGAGAATGGAGAAATCCATTGGATTTTGCCAAAATTAATATAAAGATAGCTTTGTAGCACCTGGAGGGTTCAAATTCAAACTATTTGAATTATTAGAGTCCAAATACACAAATAAATGAACCAAAGACTAATAAAAGCGGGTTTAGCAAAATATGAGCCCTTTTAAGTTATTTATCACCATTTTTTATAATATTATCCTCTGTATTTAGCCTTTTCCACTATAATTCATGTATTTTCCGATATTTAATTTCCGAAACTTAATTTAAATGTTCATTAAATCTCAGAGTAAATTCAAGAGTTATGTCAAAACAAAGAAAACTGAAGAAAAAGGGACTTTATCAGTGAAATCTAGCAATAACTGAACATAAACCCAGTGTCTCCATCCATTGTCATTTATCGTTTTACTGGTGAACCAATGTTATAGAAGATGATGGTGTTTCCATGGTTACTGTGGAGCCTCTGAACATCCAAATGGGTCATATCTGATGACCATGAAAAGATGACAAACTGTATTTTACACCAATTATTTACATGTATTGATAGGATTAATGGATCGACAGATATTAAACATTTTAGATCAGTTGATGGTTTTGGTCGTCAGTGGTTTTTTGGGTCTTTATGGGTTAAAATTAAATAAAAACAGAACGATTGAATTAACATCTGCCTTATTCTTAAAAACATCTGAAACTGAGTCTAATTAGCACAAATTTATACAAACAATATTAATCATAATAATCTTTATTTTTGTAGCACTTTCTAAAACAGCAGTTCACACAATGCTATGACAGCAAACACAACACTTTAGCAATTAACCAAACAGTAATGAACCAAGTTTGGATAAAACTGGGAAAGAACTGTCACAAAGGGAAAAATTACACAGGCAAATATAGAATTACTGTGGAAATAGTTAGCTGTGATGATAATTAAAATAAAATTAAACCAGAAATTGCTAAGATCAACACCTAATTGCACTGAAAATGCAAAAATAAAGAAAAGAGACTACAACGCATCATAAATTGGTGAAAGCAGAAACCTGTTACAGCAATTAAAACAAAAAGAGGAAGGGCCTAAAAACGAATAAAGAGTGGTGGTAAAGCAGTAAAACTGAATAAAATCAATGATATGATAAATGCGTTCAATGAATATGCTAAAAACAAAATAAAACGACACTAAAAACTAATATAAATATGAAATTATATAAATGCAAACCTTTACAAGTGGTTTTAAAGGTGTTACTGAGTCTGCTTGGACTGAAAAGGCCCAGTTGCATTTAGACTTGAGCCTCAACTGTCAGACCTTTGACCAAAATGTCAGAAAGTGACATTTTCTGACAATACCCATTAACGACCCTACCCCTAGAGACACAATGTTTTAAAAGTATCATGGAAAATGCAGTGAAGGAGGAATGTCACTGTTTTTAGCTTACCAGCCGACAGGCCGTAAGCTATTGTCGTCATGCGGCGTCCGTCGGCGTCGTCTGTCGTCCATTACAAAAATTTCAATCGTCTTCTTCTCCCAAACTACAATTCCATCTGACTTCAAACTTGGTATACAGCTTCTTTATGATGATGTCAGCAAAAGTTAGTGAAATTATTTGGATCTGGCTCTGATTCTGGATTTGGTGCAACTTTGAAAAATTTCCCCATTATAAGATATAGGAAGTGCCGGTAAGGTACAGGGGATATTTGTTTACTTTAGTATGAGATAGAGGGGTAATATATAATAATAATGAATATATCTGTAAATCAACACCATATTTACGTTCGTCGCCATGTTTATGGAATGACTTTTCCTCTGTCAGCTCAACAAATCATCGCATTTGTGATTTAATGGAAAAACTGACATAACGCACTTCTGTTTTTTCGACATTTAGTAAATATTGGTAAAGTTTTGCGCCGATGTCCAATGGAAAAGTGACAACTGATTCATGAATCTTCCATTGGTAAGTCTTCATTCAAACAGTGCTGGGAGACATGCAGCTAGGTTCTCCCTGACTCTCTTTATCTTTGCCCTTTTATAACTGGTCACTTGAGTCTTCACAATCCTCCAGCCCATAACATCTAGAAGTAGTTTCGGTACCTGCTGTTTTCACCCACATTCCTTTGGTTAACATATACATGTAGAGTTCAGTTCTGGCTACTCTGTCACCTCCACTTACCATCTCACACCAACTAACCACCTTGCACTCATTATAATACACACAATAGCAAGCAGTACCCAAACTATGCATGCAAACTGTACAACTATATAGTCTGTATGTTTTTTCTTGACCTAGAAATATTGTCTTTCGGTTGTGTTCATTTGGAAAACCATGTAATGTATGTAAAGACTCTGAAGAAATTTCAGATTTTCTGTATTTTATGGTAACAGGGAATTTGTCAGTAAGAATCCAGTGAATCTTTCCCAGTAGAAACATCCTACCTCACACTCAGCCTCTTCCTTCCCATGAGTATGGTGTTGAATAATGGACGGACAAGTGTTTTTACACAGCATGATGATGCCACAGTGACGCTGACCTTTGACCTTCTGGATATAAAATGTCACTGCTTCATCATTTAATCCTATTATGCATTTGTGTGAGAATGTTGTCATGAATAGCATAAGAATTATTCACTTGGGACTTGTGACCTTTAATCGAATCACTTGTCTTTGAGTCCAAGTGAACTTTGACTCTGTCTTCTGGAAGAAAAATAAACATAACCTCAACACACTGTTGAGATATTAAGAATAAGACAAATTGACAGGCCGATATCTCTCCCATTTTTGCTGTGCCCCATGGGACAGTATTTCAGGAAATTAAAAAAAAAAGGATGTCAATGGCAAGAGATAAATACTTTGAATCAGAACTGACTAAATTGAATTCTATCATCAAGATGTTACATCCCAGCTGAGGGGTTTACCGAGATGTACATATTATGCTCTCTTTGTCCCCTCCCAACTCCTAAGCACATACATCAGTCCTATCTAAAGTTCACAATATTTATTTTTAAACAACTAAAGGAGGGTTAGGGGAGGGTTCAGCTAAAACAACAAACAAAAGTCTTCTTTAAAGTTCAAACTAAATTACCTGACCAAAAATAAATGCAAGAAATAAAATACATGAAACTAACCTAAACTCCCTCCGAAAAAAACAGGAGAAAACGTGAAAATAAAAGAGCCGTCCTCCCCTACCAGAAAAAAGGATCGATTTACAAAAATGCTATTTACAACTATGTACACTCACAGTCAGTGAAAACTTTGAGACCATGTTTTTTGACATAATTGTTATTTTGAAACCCTAAACTGGAATTTTTTCATATGAATCATTTGTTTAGGATATTGGCATACAGAAACAAAAATCTAAAGTTTCAAGAATAATTTCAAAACTTAACAAAAGAAAATGGCACCTACCAAACACAAAGTCACAACAGTAGCCATCCTGGTCAGAAGTTGTCACTCTCTCTCACCCTGGATGCGGTCTATCGTCAACAGAGCCTGTGGTGTTGTGGCGTTCAACCAGGTTTCTTATTGTGGGTTGGGAACAGCCCATACGCCTGGCTATATCACTGTAGCTCAAACCGGCCTCCACCATACCCAGTGCCCGGAGATGTTGTTCACGTGATAGACGTGGCATGATGCCGTTCACTGGACTAACAATGGTGGCCTTTTTTGAGCCTTTATATAGGCCTTCAAAACCAATCCTCAAATTGTGCAGATACCCACTGAGTATTGCTCAATGTGTATTTGGTCCACTTTTGCAAAGAGACCAACCCACGTGCAATGAACCATGACAACATGACAACTCATCATTATCTCAACTACCCGAGCACTAAGTCATCAATAAATCCACAATGAATAATTACAACCCCCCTACAAGTAGAAATATGCAGACATTTCTACCTCAAAGTTTCTGTTGACTGTCAGTATACAATTTACGACTTAAAACACACAAACACATGACGACTGACGATCGACACACACACAGGAATCACGGTTGCGAGCTGACAGCGAACAAGGAGAGAACGAGCTGGAGGATCCAGTGCCATTTTTAAAGGGGCCAGGTAATCTGGCTCCACCAATCCGCTTCCTGCATGAAAGAAAAAGACACGAGACAGAAACAATACACCTACAGGACTGGGGGAGAACACACATTGGAAAAATACACATATATACATATAAACATAAATAGACAAATTATGACCCAGGGTTATAACAAAAATTACACTATTTAGTGTGTTGAAAATGTTACTAGTCAAGAAAATCACAGCTTATGATGAAGATACTAGTAGCATCTATATGGTTTTACAGTTTGGTGGTCCTTCAGTTTCCCATTAAAGCTTTGAGAAACATACAGTTTGCTGTCACTGAGCTAGACAAATTCTGTGGGCGTGGTCACTCATGAATACTAATGAGTTCAGGTATTAACACGTCACACAGATGAGCTTTAATAATTGACCTGATTTCTCCGCTTATGTGTTTTCAATACTCGCTTTTTCATTGACCCTCAAATTGTGCAAATATAATGTGCATAAAAATTTACCTAATGGAAAAACGACAATTTCGCCAAAAGTCTCATTTTTCGATTAAAAGTTTTTGCGCTGGGAAGAGGTGGTTTTTCGGGCGTAGCGCAAATGGTATATCACGCACAACTGCAATGGAAAGACATTTTTTCGCACCTCCAACACTAAAACAGTCCTGTTCCAACTCATTGATAGGGTTGACTTCTGGGTTTGATGAACAAAAGACAATGGTCGCTTTTCCATTGACCCTCAAATTGTGCAAATATATCTTGCGCATAAAAATTTACCTAATGGAAAAACAACAATTTTGCCAAAAGTCTAATTTTTCAATTAGAAGTTTTTGCACGGGCAAGAGGTGGTTTTTCGGGCATAGTGCAAACGGTGTATCACGCAAAACTGCAATGGAAAGACCTTTTTTCACAACTAGAGTCAAGTGAATTAAAAAAAACGGATGTTGGCATACGTTACAACAAGCGAAGAAGAAGAAGAAACATGTCGCGGTATGTGTGGACACACCACGAAACCCAATCATTTTTTAATTTAGTATGAAATAGAGGGGTAATATATAATAATAATGAATATACCTGTAAATCAACACCATATTTACATTTGTCGCCACTTCTCGTGTTATCTGGCGATAATAAATAAACAAATCATTGCATTTGTGATTTAATGGAAAAACCGACATTACGCACTTCTGTTTTTTTCGACATTTAGTAAATATCGGTCAAGTTTTGGGCAGATGTCCAATGGAAAAGCGACTAGTGGTAATGGCAGATAGAGGAGGTAGCGGTTCATTTTTACATTCACTACATAACACAAACACCTATGGACTGAACATACTTCAAAAAATAAAAGTAAAAACGGTTTAGTGTGGCCGGGAACCTTTAATGATACATTATGTTAACACATTTGTTGACTTAACCCTTTCATGCATTAATGATGAGAACCTTAATCAAGATGTTTTTTTCCAGAGGGTTTTTATTCCTCTTTAGGCATGAAAAAATAAAAAAATAAAACAATGTGACTGAAATTTTTGGTAACACTTTATAATAAGTACACGCTATGAAGCATTAGTTAAACATTAACAAATACTGAATTCATCATTTATAAAGTATATTTCTGACATGAATACTCATTAATATATGGTTTATAAGCACAGTTATAATGGTTTTACTCGTCATTAATAAGCTCCTCTACAATGTGCTTAATGACTGTATTTTCATACTTTATAAATTATAGATTCAGCACTTAAAAATTTCGTATTGCATCACTTCCAAACCAGTTCTGATGTGCATTTATGCTCACACATAAACTATTCAGACATGTACTAATGGTTAGTGAATATTTTAGTGTGTTTTTTATACGAACTCACACATTTATTTTCCAATAGATGTCCTATAAACAGTTATTAATACAGGAATTCATTATTTCAGGTAGTTATAAAGCACTTCCTACTAATTAATTAAGTCTATGGTGTGAGCTCATCTAAAGTGTGCACTATCTATGACATATAAAGCATTTACAAATGAGATTTAAAGGTTGGCAATGAATAAAGACTCACAGAAGTCTGAGTTATTCTAACAAAGGAAAGACACAGCACATGGGATTATCAAACAAACTGCATGATTGAATGATTATTAATGATGAGTAAAACATTTATAACTGTGCTTATAAACCATATACTAATGAGTATTCATGTAAGAAATATGCTTTATAAATGATGAATTCAGTATTTGTTAATGCTAAACTAATGCTTCATAGTGTGTACCTATTATAAGGTGTTGCCAAATTTTTTTATGAACCTATTTTTCATAGACTTGCAAAAATAAATATCCACTCAGCTGGACACCATGCGTTTAATTTTTGAAGCGAAGAAACATGTATTTACTGATATACAGTGTGAAAACTCTGAAATAAAACCAGGTTTAATGTTGGTAATCTGATGTTTTCTCACATTTTAACATACTCTAATACTAGTTACTACTTACTTCATGGAGATAATTTGCAAAAAAAAAAAACAACAACAAACAAACAAAAACAGTCTAATAGCAATTAGCAATTGATTTACAGTCAAACATGTTAGTGCAGATCAGGTTTATCAAGAACAGCAAAGTTACAGTAACGGTATGAATGTCAGTGTATGAGATGATGCATAAGCTGATATGGAACTAAAACAACAAAACCCATGAATATACAAGAGAACAGCTGGAGAAGAACTGTCCACTGGAGTGACCACTGTGCATGAAAGGGTTAACTGAATATATTCCAGGCTGTAATTCAGATCTCTGTCATTCCAGTTCATATACAGGCTAATGGATTTCACAGTTGACCCTCCACACCTGAATACCGACCCCCCACCCACCACCACACTTCAGCTGCTCTCAGACGTAGCCTTGGCCTCAGTGGTTTGGCCCCTTTGACCTTTGTGTACTACCAGGTCTTTTTATTTGTGAATAATGGCGGTATGAGTGGAATCAGCATGACCACAGCACCAGCACTTGTTGCACAAATTTGGGTCATTGAATGCTTTTTGCCTTCTACAACACTTGCACCAGAAGAGCATTGAGACTGAACTGTTAACAAGAAGGTAACTGTAGCCTTTATTGTCCGAACACAACTGAAAAGAAGGAAAAAAAAACAACATCAAATGCGTGTCAGCATGTGTCCTCCACCTTCTGAATGAACATTTTAGTCAAAGACCTAGAACTTTTCTTCGACTTTCTTCATTAATTTTTCATTACATCTAACCTTTTCACTTTATCACTCTTTATATATTATCCTTTGCATTTTCCAGTGAAAATCAGTTATTTTTCTATATTTGATTTACTGACCACGTCGATGTCCATTAAGCTTAAAGTAAATTCAAAGGTTATTATGTCAAATCACAGAAAGCTGTAGAAAAACTGGATTTTTTTTTCAACAAAAAATATGATTATTCAACAAAAAACAAATATCTACAACTGAGTCATAGACCATGTATTTCACTCCTCGGTCTTCAGTGACTTAATCCACCTTTTAATATTAATACTATACCATCAAATCTATATGAAAAACACAATATAATGTACCAGGGCGTTGCATCACAGACAGGAATGGACATTGTTACTAAAGCAAGAAACCAATGAACCGAACTCATTAAGTCTCCTTTAACTACAGCCACAGCTGCACCACTACAACATCTAAAACACAATCAGCAATATTTACCGAAAAAAATGATGAAAATTTACAAAATATTCATAAAATACATTATATTAAACAAAACTACAGTTTATTTCTTTAGTCTGTCAGTGATCAAATCCATTTCTTCCCCTCTGTCTGCCATATTGGGTTAAAACAGCTGTTAAATTTAAACCCATATATTTTATCTTATTGAAGTCTCTACAGATGTGGTTTGTAGCTGAGTTTCCACTGTCTAGCTGTTGTTTGACCGTCCAATCAAATGAAGTGAAAATGCAGATGTTTTTGTACACCTGCTAGATCACCCCCGTGAAGTCAACATAAAATCTGATTGGTTCAATCAACAGGTTCATTCCATTTATTTCAAGCTTCAGAGGCTGAACTGTTGATTCTGAGCCTCAAGGTAGATTTTTTTTTACCTGGCAATGCATGATGCTAAAATATGATTGGACGAACGCTCTGACATACACATACATGACTGGATGCAAGAATGACCAAGAGAAATAAAATACCAGATGAAGAGAATGGACTATTGGGAATATTCATGAAGTGAATATAAAAATGTAGGGAGTAAATGTAGGTCAGTGATTCTGATTTTTAAGGCAGAAAAGGACTTACTGACCCACTGCTATATTTGTCAAAATTCATGGGTTTTACTGATGAATCAAGGCTGAAGAAGATGATGGTATTTACTTGGTATATACAAATCCAAATTCATCAATATTTTCTTACCGGAATTTGTTCTTATTCTGTGAACAAATTTAGAACTGCCTCAGACCATGTGTTTGCACAAATGAGGAAGGCAGAACTGGCTTAGAAAATGCAAACACACCCAGAGCATTTAAAACCACATTCTTTAAAAAGAGATTTAATTAGTGTTTTTTTAAAATCATTAATTTACTACTCACAATAATTTACTAATATATTGGCCAAATGTATTAAACAACCATGAAACTGACACTCTTTCACTCACATCATGTGACAATGAAAACATTCAACGATAACAGTCCTAGTTTACAAAGGTATATATGAGATCCATGAATGGATGTTTGTCTAGTTGTTGCTGCTCTTCTCTCATCCTGTGGTTTTTAGATCAGGTGGACCTTGTCCTCCACCAATCTCCATCTTTTTCCTCTGGTCTGTAATGCATTTTTTGGCATCATCGTTTATGTTGAACCACTTTTTAGCTTACCGGTCAACAGGCTGTAAGCTATTGTTGTCATACAGCATCCGTCGTTGTCGTCGTCTGTCGTCCGTTACAAAAGTTTCAATCGTCTTCTTCTCTGAGACTACAATTCTGATTGACTTCAAACTTGATATACAGCTTCTTTATGATGACGTCAACACAAGGTATTGAAATTATTTGGATCCGGATCTGATTCTGGATTTGGTGCGACTTTGAAAAATTTTCCCATTATAAGATATAGGAAGTAGATTGATCCAATAAATCAGTAAGTATCAATGATATCAAGTTGGAATTTGAATTTTTTACAGATCTGATTAGAATATGACCAAAACATGGGCTATTTCTGTAATAGAATAAATACACATAACTGGGTGATACTAAATGGCATCTGGATACATTTCCCAAAGCTTTTAATTTGGCCGATAAGCTACAGGGCCATTGGTCCTATTTTTTTACCTGGGCCACAGCGTGCTTCTTCAGGGATACTACGTTGACAGCCTCGGTTATTGCGGTCCAAGCATCTTTTCTTTTTTTTACTATTGTCACCCCGAGGAGACACTCTTGAGAAGTATTCCTTTTCTGGCTTCCACCTAGGACATAATTGTTTCAGTTTCTGTAGTTGTAAAGTTCTTTTGTTTTTTACCTTTTGGCGTCGTCGCTTCTAACAAACTGTGAAATTTACTACTTCTCTCCTTGTGTAACCGCTTCCTTCATTCACAAATCAACTCTTGGCAAGCGACTTTCTTACATGGAGAAATGAAGGCGTGGTAGAATGCTAATCACAATTTGCGAGCATGTGCCTGTCAATGTAGAATGATTCTGATTCACACACATACGCAAGGTGGTGAGAACAAGATTGGCCAGTGCGCAGGTATCATCAATCCCGCAGTAATCGCTTTTCCATTGACCCTCAAATTGCGCAAATATAACATGCGCATAAAAATTTACCTAAGGGAAAAATGACTATTTCACCAAAAGTCTAATTTTTCAATTAAAAGTTTTTGCGCTGGCAAGAGTTGGTTTTTTGGGTGTAGCGCAAGTGGTATATCACGCAAAACTGCAATGGAAAGACCTTTTTTCACAACTAGAGTCAGGGGAATTTAAAAAACGGATGTTGACGTACGTTACAAGCGAAGAAGAAGAAGAAACATGTAGCATGTGTGTGGACACACCAGGAAACCCTATAATTTTTTAATTTAGTACAAGATAGAGGGGTAATATATAATAACTAGAAAAGCACTCGGACTGCGCAGACCTCCGCCAAGGCAGATCAGTGCACCCCCCCCCCCCCCCCCACCCCCGATCACCACCAAAATTTAGTCATTTGTTCCTTGTGCCAGTATCGACATTTCCTGAAATTTTCATCCAAATCCGTCCATAACTTTTTGAGTTATCTTGCACACGGACAGACAGACAGACAGACAGACCAATGCCAGCAAAAACATAACCTCCTTGGCGGAGGTAATAATGAATATATCTGTAAATCAACGCCATGTTTATGGAATGACTTCTTGTGATAATAAATAAACAAATTGTCACATTTGTGATTTAATGGAAAAACCGACATTACTGTCTGTTTTTTTGACATTTAGTAAATATCAGTAAAGTTTTCACAGGTGTCCAATGGAAAAGCCACGATAGATGAGGCCCATTGATAGCATTAGTGTTTCAAAAGTTATCCATTTTACATGCTTTTGGTTGCTGGTGGCTGTTAAGGTCTTTGACGGTCACAGTAGCTATTAGAGGGAACATGGAGATACATACGAGTTGTGTTATTTATCTAACTCACAACTGAAACAAATACTAAGCAAAAATTAATAATACAAGGGCAAAATAATTAGGATTTTACAGTGTCTAGTAAGACATGAATTTTATTGTCAACAATAATCCCCTATTGTCATAAATCGCCCTCGGTATCCATGCATTCACTCGACAACACCTCTGTTATTTCTGTTTCTAATGAGCGACTTTTCCTTTTAAGCCAGTGGCAACGCAGGTTGGATTCACACAGGAGCTCTGGTTTCCTGCTTTGGGAGACAGTTCTCCATGTTTGCAATTAATTTCCGGATGAGGCAAAGTGAATAACAGGAGGATTCAGTCAATCCGACCTGAGTTCCTTTCTACGGCTCGCAGTCACGTTCTTAAAAATAAACTTTCTGTTTGACAAGTTCAGATAACCCCACCGTGTGGGTAAATTGAGGCAGATCTCTAACTGTTGCACTGCAGTTGGATAAAAACACCAAAAATATTAAAGCTGATTGTCAGGACTCTGCTTCAGTTTATCAGCGGAAATCCACAGAGATAAGAAAGTGGGGCAACAAAATTCATGAAATATGTCATTTTTTAAATACATGTCAAGTTTACTGCGGTGGTTTTATGTCATTTGGACTCGATGAAAGTTCAGAGCGTACCGTAATGGATGGAAATGCATAATTATGAAGCTAAACCCATAAAACTGTTCATTGACACTGACATTCATGTCCCATAATGCACTATAGCTCACCCTATATCACATAGAACATTAATAATTAAACCTTAATTCTTCTCTTACTTTTAAGCAGAGTTAACTGTAAAAAAGTAAGCATTATGTTTAACAATTATACAAAACTCAGAAGGATTTTATTACAGTTTGACCAACTTCAAAAACTGTTAAATAATACATAGAAATGTCTCATAATCTAAAGCTACGTTCAGACAGCAGGTCTTAATGCACAGTTTGGATTTTTTTGTGAAATCTGATTTTTGTGTGTGTGTGTGCTTGTTCGTATTACACATTAAATATGACTTCTCTCAGTTTTGAGTATGAACTAAATGCGACCTTGAAGTGACCCACATGCACAAAACAGGTCCTGACGTAATTCGTGACCGCGCAGGCATGCACTGTGTTTATGGAAGTATATATAGTTTCCGTGCCGCTCCTCCTCCTATGATGCAGAATTGTGATGTTTGTCGCATTTCAATGACGTAAAGGTCGGATAAATGTGACCTGGCCGTTCAGACTGAAGTCGCAATGCAAAATGTCAGATTCATAGCAGATATAGGACCACATATGAAAGTGGCCTGGGTCGGATTTGAAAAATATCAGATTTGTGCTGTTCAAACTGTCTTTAACAGATTGGATACAGGTCACATATGGGCAAAAAAATTAGATTTGGGCCACATTTGCCTGCAGTCTGAACGTAGCTTAAACAAAAATATTTCCGACATTATTATCACGATTTATAAATGGGTAATAAAGTGCTTAAGGTGCTGATGAATACTACTACTATTACCACTACTATAACTAATAATAATTGTAATAGCAATAATAAGCATGTTTATGAAATTATTAACACTTCTATTGTCTCCACATAACACAAGTTCACACGGTAGTTGCAAAAATCATATTTTTTAGACTAAAACCACAAGGTATTCCTTGAGATAGCTGACAACTTCATATCCCATAATGCACTGCAATTCATTATATAGCAGATATTATTGGTTAACCTCAATAAAGTATCTTGTATCTGCAAAAAGCACACTTAGCAAACAGTAAGTACATAATAAGGCTTTGGTTCCCATTTATTTATTTATTTATTTATTTATTTATTTATTTATTTATTTATTAGGGGGAGTGCATATTAATGAACATCTACAACAACCGCAGCTGTAAATATGACAGATTGTAACAACAGTGCTAATTTCCATCTGTAGTCTGTAGTTAACTCACATGATAAGTAAATTAAATTCAGGAAAATATCAGATTTTCACTGAAAGAAAATGCAAAATCCAGAGGAAAATATTACAATAAATGTTATATTATGTTTATAAATCTGAGAAAAAAAAATCATTTGGGAAGTGCCACAAAAGTAGCATTGGGTCTTAATCCAGCATGGGTGCTCAAATGGTACAAAATGTAGATATTAAGTCAATTTGAGTGTAATTTTATAAGATGTAACATTCAGATTTTGACTACTGAGTTGCTCTTAGCCTATGTAATATAATATAATATGTGGATCTGTTATTAACACTTACATTGTGTTGCACATAAAACCACATGTCAACGACTCAAAGTGTAATTAGAAGTTAAATGCAGACAGGTATCCGCTGAGATGCCTGACGTTCATATCCCACAATGCCCTGCAGTTCACCTTAAAGCAGATAGCACACAGTGTTCACTGGAGATAGAAGCTGTTATCAGAATATCTGCAGCCGGTTAAAGGGTTCCCAGACTTGAAAGACGTCCAGCAGGAACATTTCCTTTTTGTTCTGAGCTCAGAGGAACTAATCAAAGTCGTACAGACCAGACCCAATACACCTGAACTTTTTTTTTTTTTTTAATCTGGTCTGAATTTAGCAGGTGAACCTCTGCTTGAAATTATGCACCTCACACACCGGACACAGCTTCTATTCAAGCTTCGGATGAGTCAATCAGACTGGAACAAATTCTGCAGGTACAAGCAGCAGTCATTAATTTCCCTTGTCTGTTGATTTTCAGAGGCTTTTGTTTGGCTCAGTTACAACCTCTTAAATATGTGTAAATCAGAATGTATCCTGTATTATTCATTTTGTTCGGATACATTTTTTGCAGTTGTTTCTTTAGCTATTGGAAAGGTGTTGTCTGTTGTCGTCTTCATTGCCATTGTATTTGTTAGCAATTTCTTCAAACATCATCTCCAGTTGGATTCATTTCAAAGTTTATATGCATCTTCCTTAAGACATTGTCTACAATGTGTGTTCACAGTTTTGAGAATTTTTTATTTTTATTTTTTTAATTTTTGCATAATTTTTTAAATAATAAAAATTTGCCTTTACTTATAATGGTCCATATTTTGATGGTTTATAACATGGAAATGCTTACAGATATCAATATAGTTCCTATTGAGCACTGATAGGAAGTCATATATGGACTTTTATTTGTACTCATGACCTTTGACCTTGAGTGACCTTGAAGGGTCAAACCCCAAGATCATCAATATCAAGATTTTAACATTGTTCATCAAAATTGCTGGTTGAAGTCATTTCAGTTTTTTTGTGTCGCTTCCTTGAGACAATGTCTACAAAGTTTGTTCACAGTTTTGAGAAATTTTGAGATTTAACATTTTTGCAGAACTTTTGAAATGATAAAAAATGTCCCTTCACTTATAATCATCCATATTTTGATGGTTATTAACATGGAAATGCTTACAGATATCAATATAGCTACTACTGAGCACTGATAGGAAGTCATATATAGACTTTCATTTGGGTCCCTGACCTTTGACCTGGAGTGACCTTGAAGGGTCAAACACCAACGTCACCGATATCTAGATTTCATCAATTTTCTCGGAAACTGCCGGTCAGATTAATTTCAAATTTTTTTATGTAGCTTGTTTGGGACATTGTCTACAAAGTTTGTTCACAGTTGTGAGAAATTCTTATTTTGTACATTATTGTAGAATTTTTTAAATAAAAAAATGCCTTTACTGATAATGGCCCATATTTTGATATTTTTTTTAACATGGAAATGCTACAGATATCAATATAGTTCCTATTGAGCACTGATAGGAAGTCATATATGGACTTTTATTTGGGTCCATGACCTTTGACCTGGAATGACCTTGAAGGGTCAAACACCAAGGTCACCGATATCTAGATTTCATCAATCTTCTCAGAAACTACCGGTCAGATTAATTTCAAATTTTTTATGTAGCTTGTTTGGGACATTGTCTACAAAGTTTGTTCACAGTTGTGAGAAATTCTTATTTTTTACATTATTACAGAATGTTTGAAATAAAAATTTGCCTTTACTGATAACGGTCCATATTTTGATGTTTTTTTTTAACATGGAAATGCTTACAGATACCAATATCGTTACTATTGAGCACTAATAGGAAGTCATATATGGACTTTCATTTGAGTCCATGACCTTTGACCTTGAGTGACCTTGAAGGCTCAAATGCTAAGATCACCAATATCTAGATTTCAACAATGTTCTCCAAAATTGCTGGTCGCATTGATTTCAAATTTTATATGTCGCTTCCTTGTGACAATGTCTATAAAGTTTGTTCACAGTTTTGACCATTTTTAATTTTTTAAAGTTTTGGCAGAATTTTTGAAACATTAAAAATTTGCCTTTACTTATAACAGTCCATATTTTGATGGTTTATAACATGGAAATGCTACTGATATCAATGTAGTTACTGTTGATCACTGATATGAAGTCATATATGGACTTTGATTTAATTAGTTGAGGTCTTCTCCAGTGAAAGTTCCACCCGCTTCTATTGGGAGATTGATCTCCTACATTAAGACTGCAGGACTCAAACATAGCAGCAGAACCTGACAAATTCACACATTCAACTTGTTATTGATTCTTGATAGAACATTCTGGTGAGGTGCAGGGTCAATGGTCCTTTTTTTTTTTTGTTTAAATAGAGACACCAGAGCGCTGGTACTGTTGAACTGTTTCATCATAATGTCAGTTCAGATCCATTTCTGCAGAGAAATAACACAAGATTGTCTGAAATCAGGAAATGAACTTCTATCAAGATGAGGGACAAACAGCTCTCGGATTAAGCTCAGTGTTCATCGAACCAACGTGTAAAATGGATCAAGGTCTGGTTTCCTCCATCGTACGGCGTCTAATCAAATACACGCTGCAGTTTATGCTCTTTAAAAGAAGTCCTTCAAAAGCAAAATGCATAATGGTGTGACTCTCCTCCAGTGTGTTTTAGGTGGCACTCCAGAACAAACTTTGCACTGACATTGTTTGCCTTTTCTACCTAATTAATGTAACTAGCACACAAATGCATTCATCTCATTTCCAGTGTCTGAATCTCTGAAAAGGACACCGTGATACAAGCAGGGCTATTGTAGGGTGGTGTAGAAAGTAAGATGTGGTATTAGCCCGGACCATTTAATAGTCCCAGTCAAACGTGGTTGGATGAGTTTGTATGGGCTGAAAAAACTTTAATTAGGCTTTTTCAGTCACTTATACACCATCCAAAGTCATTGGCTGAACAGGACTGTTTTTTTATTTTTTTATTTTTTTTAACAACAATGTTTATTGTGTGATGCTCTGGGGGAGTATTAGTGAGTTTTACTTTATAGGCAATAAGGCCCTGAAGAGTCTGTACTGCACACTTATTGACATAATTGAATAATAAGACAATATAAGAGTTAATAATAGCATGAACATGTTTATTTCAGCGGCACGGGGGTGCAATGGTTAGCCCTGTCACCTAACAGCATCTAAAATTATCTATATAAATGATCTAAAAGGTTTAATAACCTCTGATCCACTTATCCTATCAATACATGTAAATAATTGGTGTAAAATGCAGTTTGTCGTCTTTTTATGGTAATCAGATATGACCCATTTGGACGTTCGGAGGCTCTGTAGTTACCGTGGAAACACCGTCATCTTCTACAACATTGATTCACCAGTAAAAATCCATGGAGTTTAATAAACGACAGTGGTTTTAGATACTTGTTTTTATGTTCAGTTAATGACCTTTGGCTAAAAAAGTCTGTTTTCTTCAGTTTTCTCTGTTTTTATATAATAACCTCTGAATTTCCTCTGAGCTTTTATGAACATCTACATCAGGGGTGTCGAACTTATTTACTTCAGGGGGTTACATTCAGCCCAATTTGATCTCAAGTGGGTCAGACCAGTAAAACCATAGCATAATAACCTATAAAAAATGACAACTCCAAATGTTCTCTTTGCTTTAGCACAAAAACAATGAGCAACCTGAAAAATAAGTCAGTTTTAACAATATTATACCTCAGTTGAGAGTCTGGTTTTCAAACACCTCTGTATGGAAAGTGTTATGAGATAACTTTTGTTATGATTTGGCGCTATATAGATAAAATTTGATTAGTTGAGAGTTTATCATTTGCACATGTGCATTACAACTTACAGATCACAGTGGATCTAAATGTACAAAACATTTAGTAACAGGTATCAGGGTTTCTGCAGGTCATTAAAAAGCATTAAAAGTAGATTTTGTGAAAATTAAGGCCTTAAATGGCATTAAAAAGCACTAAATTCAATGTCCAGTGGCATTAAAAAATGAAATACACTTGATGGAAAAAAAGCAGCATTATTCACACTTTATTTTGATTATATAAACATTTAATAATTTTGATCGGAAGTATAGTGTGCTGGTTGACAGGCTGAACCCTTTAATTGTCCGTTGTTTATGGGTGATACACGAAGTCTCAACACCGGATGCTTGGAATGCAACGTGCTGTGGTGAAAGAGCGGAGGGAATATTAGCAAATGTCGGAAAAATGGTGAAAATGGAAGTTTCAACAGAAGTGATTGGAGGAGGAACTATTCAGAACCTGGTTAAAACCTGTGGACGGTAAACTGTCATAAAACTACATATAAAACTGTATCTGCAGTTGGACATGGGCATTAAATTTGTTTAACCCTCCTGTATCCGGGTGCGCCTTTTAGGCACACTTTGCACTTCATTTTAAAAAATTTCATATTATTTTTCACAATTTAAATAAAGTTAGAATTCAAAAGTTGTTCATGTTTGCATGATCTTTAAAATTCTGGCCACCAACTAAAATTTGCACATTTTAACAAAACAAAATTACAAGACTAGCATCTGTCTCCCAAGTGTGCCTAAAACGCACTATTTCTTCCATTTGATCTGTATGATTAGGGCTGACCTTGATTTACAAAAATAAAATCAAATTAGAGCAGAAAAATAAATCAATAAATAATATTTAATAGTTTGATTTATAGGTGTGCCTTTTTGGCACACTTGGTAACAGATGCTAGTAAATTTGAACATTTGACCTAAAGCCAAAAATAATAATGCGAATTACCAATGTTGTTGTTAATCATTGACATATGCCAGGCTGCAAAAATCAAATAATATGTAATCCACTTTTTGTGTAGTACATTGAAAACAAATTTTTTTTGTGTGTTTTTTGCATCTAAAAAAAAAAAATGGTTTGTTTACATTACAAACACAGCATTTAAAGGGTTAAAAAATGTGACAGTTATTGAGTGTTTGGTGTTTTTATTTACGGCTCAAATTGATGAAATAGAAAAAAGTGTAAAAGAATTAAAAACAAACTGTATGAAATATTTTTTTCACATTATTCCACAAGTGTGCCAAAAAGGCACACTTGGTGCTTAGTAAGGGCCTTGATGGACCGGATACCGGAGGGTAAAAGTGGCATTAGAAAGGGCATTAGATTAGATTTGCTGATACCTGCAGAAAGCCTGGGTATATGGAACTGAAAAATATAGATATGTTGTATGTAAATATATATATGATCAAAATAAATCAAGACTCAGTGACACCCCACCCTTAACACTGTTAATGTCTTCAGTGTAATTGTTGCAATTCACAAATTCATCCCATTGGTCTGATTGGACCCTCCGATGACCTCCCTGATTGACATGATCAATAAATTAAATATAGAAAAATACCTGATTTTCACTGAGAAATGCAACATTCAGAGGATAATATTATAATAAATTGTGATAAATCATCTAGAAAGTGTTAACTGTAAATAAAAACACATTAAGAAGTTGCCACAAAAATAGTTCTAGGCCTTTCAGGGTTAATAGGTGAGCTGGGGTATATTATGGTACCCCCAAGACCCTCTCAAGGATTGAACGGTTCAGAAAATGAATGAATGAATCCAATAGAGATAATAGATTTAAGAATTAAACATGTTTTTCTTATTAGATTCAGTACTTGAGTCAATATTGACAAAGCTTTAAGTGTTAATTTAAGGTCCAGTGTTTCAGATTTAGAAGGATTTGGGAGGACCTTATTGCATGGATGTACGTTTATTTGAGATTATACAACGTTGTCAGTTTTAACTTGTCCCTATTTGTTACTGAGTTTTGACCAGGTGGTTTTGTGTCATTGTTTAAAGCCATGGCCAATAGTTTTGACAGTGACAGAAAGCGACTGTTTGCATAAATGTGACTTTTATTGGCACTAAAAGTCTTTGAAAGTTATGAAAAACTTGTAATTGTTTGTCAGTGAAAAAGGGAAAGAAAAATAGGTTGAAAGAACACCTCTGGAGCATCTACACAATGATCAGTTTGTCTCAGCATGGTTGTTTTTGCTTTTTCTGACAATAACTATCTTTCTATGTGTATGATCAAAAAAAATAATTACTTGTTTTTTGACTCTGACTGACTTTAACACAGTATGTTTCCAAAATAAGGTGCCATGGTGCAATTACCCATCATCCACTTCCTCTGCTCTTTATCATCACTTGTAGGGTGGTGTGGAATGACAACTGGATGTGTTTTACGGACTCAGATTGAACACAGACGAGTGAACAGAATTGGACATGGATACAGGAAACGACGCCACAGCTTAATAAGGTGATACCTGCGGTGGGAATGCATCGCCCCGGTGCCAAGTCGAGAAAAGTCAAGGTGAGATGAGCTGATTCTGTAAGCGGAAAAGCAGCACGAGTCATAAAAACAACCTGCTTTGGGTTAGAAAAGGGGTCAGGTTAGGGTTAGGACGTTCAGTCGGAGGTCAGATGGAGCATGAACCCTGGTCTGCATGAACATCTGAGGTTTTCACCTGTGTAACAGCATCACCTGATCCATGTCGACAGATATGCAGCGCATGGAAAACTGACATAGATGTACCTGGGAAACTCATTCCACATATGGAAAGATGCAGTTGTGTCTGGACCCTATACTGTTCCACAAATGGGTTTAAAATGACCCGTGTTAAAAACAGTGTGTTTTTATGCCACTTTTGTTATTTTGTCACATTAGAAACAAGTGCTCTGAGAACGCAAACCTCCACCAAGCACCCCGAACAGTGTGCATGTGTGGATCGACTATTTCTTTTTAAATTAAACAGTTTCAAGGTTGTTCCATACAGCAGAAAATGTTGAAGCTTGGTACCAGTCATGTGTATGTCAAATTATATTAAATTTCAATCAATATTTGTTGAGTTATAATGAAAAATGTGTCGTAAATGGGATTTTCAATGTTAAATTGAAATGTCCACAGAGTCCACATTCCACAGTGGATGTGGACAATTTTGTGCTAGATGCAAGATATTGTTATAAGCTACAAGTGGATCAAATTGGAGGCTAATCGGAGCCGTTTTGAATTTTTTTTGAATTTTCGAAAATTGCTCAATGACGAGAGATAGGAAAATTGTAGATTTTGTGACCTTGCTGTGACCTTGAACTTTGGCCTACTTGGCCCAAAATTTAATGGGTTGGTCCCAGGGCCTAGGCCTATCTTGGGTACAATTTGGTAAAGATGTTTTTAATAGTTTTCCCGTAAAGTTGCTAACAAACACACAACCAAACACGCAAACAAACAAACACACAAAGCAAAGTGATCACAATACCTCCTGGCAGAGGTAATAATAATTTGTATTATAATTTGGTCCACAAAAGAATGATTTCAGGTTTGAGATATATTTTGTTATTTTTACCTACACCAAGGAACAGCAGAGGTTATGTTTTCATTGGGGTTTGTTTGTTTGTTTGTTTGTTTGTTTGTTTGTTTGTTTGTTTGTTTGTTTGTTTGTTAGCAAGATAACTCAAAAAGTTATGGACAGATTTTAATGAAATTTTCAGGAAATGTTGATACTGGCACAAGGAACAAATGATTACATTTTGGTGGTGATCGCGGGGGGGGGCGGGTCTGCCTTGGTGGAGGTCTGCACTCTCTGAGTGCTTTTCTAGTTTTTTTTTTATTTCTTACATTTTTTACAATTTTGGAATGCTTTGTAAAGGGGTTATATTTTGCTAAACCCACTTTTATTAGTCTTTGGTTCATTTATTTGTGTATTTGGACCCTAATAGTTGATACAGTTTGAATTTGAACCCTCCAGGTGCTGCAAAGTTATCTTTATATTAATTCTGGCAAAAATCGAGTGAAGTTCTACAACCCCGTTTTAATTTCTGCTTAATTTGTTACATTTTATTTATATTTGTATTTATTTATTTAGTCACAGGACAGTGTGTATTGGTATTAGTTGCAAAATACAACATGCATGCACCAGATTTAGCAGAGAAGCTAATTTCCATCCGTTGTCCTGGACAAACGACCAACATAATAAAACATCCCATAGATTACAAAGTATTAACACACTGGAAGAAAACCATTAAACATGACAGATATAGGAAATTTGTTCAGGCTGAACAGTTACAGACAAATACATAAAAAGTGGCTTACATTCTTAAAGTACAATAACATTTCCTAGAATAAGATATAAAAGAAAGAAGGAGAGAAGAAGAGAGAGGAGAACAAATAAATAAATAAATAAATAAATAAATAGGCTAATCGTACAACAGCAAACCAGACATGGAAAGAAATACAAGAGTAAGAACTATTGAGCTAAAAACTTCTGTAAAATTAACCAAGACAAATAATACATTTGTACAGAGATAAGTACGGTACTTGATTTGTTTGACCAAACAGAAATCAGAGTACATATTAGTGTTGGCAGTGCTACTTACTTAGGGGCCATTTTTTTGTAGCATTATAAAAAACACTTGTAAATGGAGCAATAACTGTAACAAGTTACGTCACGACATTTGCACATATGAGGCCACGACTTCCGACAAGCATCTCTCCGAGTACGACATAATTGTTTATCAGCAGCAGCGGTTGTAGCCCATACTGAAAACATGTCCAAACTTCGAGTCCATTACCTAAAATGTTCAGCTGTTGGTTGGTCAACATCCTGGAGGGGGTGGGATCATGTGCATTTAAAGGGCCAGCGCTCAAAATAACCTTTGTGGTGTCATTACTGGACCTGTGCAGTTGAATTAATGAAGAATTCAGACCCAAGCACAGCATTTACAGTTCATGTAGACCACAGGGAAATGTTTTAAAATGCATAATTCCATTTTAAAAAAGCAAAATATGACTCCTTCAATGATGTAGCCTCTGTGGGAGACTAAAGCAGTGTAAGTGAAGAGCGCTACACATGGGATTGGCTGGATTTTATCTCATGTATGTATTCATTCTCCAGGCTCATCACATACCGACGCTTTACCCACTTGGTCAGGACGTCGGCATCACTGTGCGAATCCTGGTGATGTTTGACAGACGTCCAGACAATGCTGTGGTTACGGTTCAGTTCAGGCATAAAAACAACCAAGCAAGGGTTAGGAAAAAACGCTCAGGGGAAGAGAGGAAAAAGAGAAAACACACGAATAAATAAAACATGGAACCCAACATGAATACTGTTCTTCCTGTCTAAGTTGATAGACTCTGGTGTTCCTCCATAACCAAAAATCCTTCCAAGATTTTTGCGACTTAATGTCACCAGGCTCGTGTTAGTGGTTTTTTCTCTATGTTTTAAATAAAAGTAAGAACATAAACTTTGCATTAATGATATGATTTTTTTCACCAGGTTTTAATCCTTTAATCATCATTAGAACCTGGTGATTATACACTGGTCTTCTAGAATAAACTCAGTGCATTTTACCAAATTAAATGACCAATGAAGAAGAATTAAGCCAAAAGTACTAATTGATCATAGTTTTATAAGATAAGATTAGATAAAATAAGATAAGATATAATAAGATAAGATAAGATATATCAAGATAAAATAAGATAAGATAAAAAAAGTTAAGATAATTTAAGATAAAATAAGATAAGCTAAAATAAGATAAAATAAAATAAGACATGCCTTTATTAGTCTCACGAGGAGAAATTTACCATTTACAGCAGCAAAGTACAAAAGCACACAAGAGCAAAAGAAGTGCAAAATCAAAAATAAAGACACATCAAAAAAGCTATATGTACAATTTACAGCTGTGCACATGCTGATCATGCCACAGGTTGGATAGGGATATGATTTATTGCACTGTTTATTGGACAGAATTGTTTGGAGCAGTTTGATTTGAATAATGATACTTTTTTTTTTTTGGTCAAAATATGAATTAATTAACATATAAAAACCCAGTGCTACTTTTGTGGTAGCTCCCACATGATTTTTTTTCTCTGTATTTAACATTTCTTCAGTAATTTGTCACCATTTATTATAAAATAATCCTCCGTACTTTGCATTTTTCTCGTAAAAATCAAGTATTTTCCAATATTTAATGTGCTGATCATATAGATGGTCATAAAAGCTCCGATTGAAGTTGAGGGTTACTTTTGTCTATATAGTGTTCATATTTTTGTATATATTTTATTTCTGTATTTATTCAGTTTTTTTATATTCTCATTTTTATCCTTTTGTCTTCATATTTGTATATAAAGCTAACTGCACTGTCTTGTAGGACTTTACCTTGTACATATTTTGCACTTTAAACTTTATATATAGTTACCTGTTTGCACTGAAAAAAGAGAAGCTCACCTATCTCATTGTATATTCAGTATAATTGACAATAAAGGGCATTGTATTCTATATTTTTGACACTAAATATTAATGTCAATAAGCGTCTTATAATGCACTTACTGCCTTTACACTATGGTAAATGGTCGGTATTCATACTTCGCTATACAAGTACATAAAACTACAACAATGTTCTAAATAAAACAACAAAATCAAATGGTTAAAAGTAATATAATAAATAAAAATAAATACATAAATAGAAGACACAGAGCCTATCCTTCAACAATCCTGTGAAATACCTTTTAAATTGTTTTATATTCTCATTTTTATCCTTTTATCTTCATATTTGTATAGAATGCTAACTGCACTGTCTTGTAGGACTTTATCTTGTACATATTTTGTGTATATTTTATCCATAATTACCTGTTTGCACTGAAAAAGGAGAAGCTCTCCAATCTCATTATACATTCAATATAATGACAATAAAGGGCATTCTAGTCTATATTTATGACATTACAGATTAATGTGAATAAGTGTCTTATAATACACTTATTGCCTTTTCACTATGGTAAATGGTCGGTACTCATATAGCGCTAAATAAGATCATAAAACTACAACAATGTTGTAGATAAAACAATAAAATCAAATAGTTAAAAGGAACAAAATAAATTAAAATAACTAAATAAATAAGACAGAGCCGACCCTTCAACCATCCTGTGCAATACATTTTTAATATTTTTGTATTCTCATTTTTATCCTTCTATCTTCATATTTGTATATAAAGCTAATTGCACTGTCTTGTAGGACTTTATTTTGTACATATTTTGCACCTTATATTTTATCTATAATTACCTGTTTGCACTGAGAAAAGATACGCTCTCCAATCTCGTTATACATTCAGTATAAAGACAATAAAGGCTATTCTATTCTATATTTATGACACTACAGATTAATGCCAATAAGCGTCTTATAATGCAGTCATTACTTTTTCACTATGATAAATGCTAAATGGTCAGTACTTATGTAGCACTTCTCCACACTTTTATGGTACCCGAAGCGCTTTACAAAGCCTCGCATTCACGCAATTTTGGGTTCTGTGTCTTGCCCAAGGACACTTTGGCATGTGGACAGTTGGAGGCAGGATTCGAACCGCCGACCCTTTGGTCATTGGACAATCCACTCTACCAACTGAGACATGGCCACTCCCATTTGGTAGTTCTTAAATTATTTTTTTGTCTATATTTAACATTTCTTAAGTAATTTGTCACCATTTATTATAAAATAATCCTCCATATTTTGCTTTTTTTTTTTGTGGAAAAATCAGGTATTTTCCGATATTTAATGTACTGATCATATAGATGTTCATAAAAGCTCTGATTGAAGTTGAGGGTTACTTTTGTCTATATAGTGTTCATACTTTCTTATATATTTTATTTCTGTATATATTCAACCAACCTGTGCAATTCATTTTCACTTTTATCCTTTTATTTTCATATTTGTACATAAAGCTAACTGCACTGTCTTGTAGGACTTTATCTTGCACATATTTTGCACCTTAAGCTTCATATATAGTTAGCTGTTTGCACTGAAAAAGGAGAAGCTTTTTAATCTCTTTGTACATTCAATATAATGACAATAAAGGGCATTCTATTCTATATTTATGATGCTACAGATTAATGTCAATAAGCGTCTTATAATGCATGTATTGCCTTTTCACTAATGGTTATTATTTGCCATAATATAAAGCGTTCCACATTCTCAAACATTCCCAGATGTTTATCTTTTCTACACCCCAGTAAGCATCAGATATTGATTTCCCGACAGAGGTGAGCTGAGGCGTGTGGAGACCCGCTAGAGCCGTATGAAATAATCACATTATTCCAGTGCCTACCTAGCCCCCCACCCCCTTTTTCCTCCAAAAAACATAGCTTTTATTTAATCGCTTGAACGATGTGAGGCTCTTCATGGCACACATACTAAATGTAGCATTTTATTAGGGCTCACGTGACATTCTCATCTGTGGCTTCCTGCAGGGTTATATAACTCAAACATCCCTGCAGCCAGTGAGACAGAAAATGTCGTCTTCGGTTCACTGAGGCATACCAGTCCCTGACAACCATTACTGCAGCCCCGTGCTTCCTCTACATTGTGAGCATGAATACATTTCAATGACTCCCACATGCTCAATCTTTCATGACAGCGATGTGTGTGAAATCTTAAGCCAAGCCTCCTCACCTATACTGTGTAGTGTAAGGTGCAGAGCTGGAAGCGGCATCAGGATATGAAACTGACTGACAGGGGGGGAGGAGGCAGCACGTTTTTCTAAGCAGTCGCAGCCTCGTATGTAGTTGTCATGATACGGTATTGGATCAAAACAGAAGGAACTGATGAGAGAACGGGTTTGACTCAGAAGTGTAGACATACATATCATTGATCAGGGCTGGGTATCACGGCCAATTTCCTTAATGGATTCGATTTCGATTCATAATGTTCTGAATTGATTAATCACGATTCGATTCAATCTAATATTGATTCGATTCAGTATTAATTGATTGATTCAGATTCATTTAGTGATACCGAAGTATAATTTTGGGCTGTAACCTGATTATTTGACTATTGCAGCCATGCAACACAGAATAAATATTGATATTAGAAAGGAAACAAGTGTTCAGAGAACGCAAACCTCTGCCAAGCACCCCAAACGGTGTGCATGTGTGGATCGACTATTTCTGTTTAAATTAAACAGTTTCAAGGTTGTTCTATACAGATGAAAAAGTTGAAGCTTGGTACCAGTCATGTGTATGTCAAATTATATGAAATTCCAATCAGTATTTGTTGAGTTACAATGAAAAATGTGTCGTAAATGGGATTTTCAATGTTAAATTGAAATGTCCACAGAGTCCACATTCCACAGTGGATGTGGACAATTTTGTGCCAGATTCAAGATATTGCTATAAGCTATGGGTGGATCACATTGGAGGCTAATCGGTGTCATTTTTAATTTTTTATGAATTTTCGAAAATTGCTCAATGATGAGAGATAGGAAAATTGTAGATTTTGTGACCTTGCTGTGACCTTGAACTTTGGCCTCCTTTGCCCAAAATTTAATGGGTTCATCCCCAGGGCCTAGGCCTATCTGTGGGGACAATTTGGTAAAGATGGTTGGAATAGTTTTCCCGTAAAGTTGCTAACAAACAAACACGCAAACAAACAAACACACAAAGCAAAGTGATCACAATACCTCCTGGCAGAGGTAATAAATTTGACATTTCAGCAGGAAATAGATGAATCTGCTCTTAAATGATGAACAGGACAGAAACATTCCCATGTTTCTACAGTGGCTCAGAATGGACTTCTTCATCATCTTTATTCTGTTTTATGGCTGGTGCTTCTAGCGTTAAAGCACACTATCACCCTGGGGCACTACTTCCAATTGTGGCCCCCCTGAAACATAATCATGTTGGTCCCTTGGTACAAGAAACTCACTGGAGGGGGGTGGTGGTAGTGGTCTGTGATTGACACATTACTATTCCTCTAACTTGGACAGTTTCTCTGCATTGTGGGTTCAAGTTTGAGGACAGGAGGACCTCCCGTGGAGGTGTTTTCCCCACCCTTCCTCCACCAGAATTGTTGCGAGCGAGATTGAGACACCCCGTCTCCCCCAGGGGCTTGCGAGACAGAGCCGGCCACACCTCCGCGTTGGTGGTACGCGGACCAGGCACTCGTGGTCCTGCTCTGAAAAATTGATCTTATCCACTATTAATCAGTTACGCAAAATTAAAATGAAATTGATGTAAAATCTATCAAATCGTTTTTTTTACCCATCCCTATCATTGATGACAGGCAGTATTTTTGTGCCTGCAACCAATTGTAAAACCGTTATTATTATTTGTGCATACTGTACATATTAAATTTTCTGTGTAGAGATGGAAATATAAAAGACTATTAATGCAAGCAAACCCGTTTATACTCTTACTCCCTAACCCAATGAGAATCGATAAGGAATTGGATCGATAAGCAAAATCGATATTGGAATCGGAATTGTTATAGAAACTATAGAGGGAAATATGATAATATATGGGAATAAATCATATAAGGAAGGTTAAATATAGAGAAAATTTCATTTGGGAACTGACATAAAAGTAGCACTGGGTCTTTATGGGTTAAATCAGAGTCTATTGTAGTGATTCATTCAAAACAACTAACTGCACTTTCAACTAAAAAAATTGTGTCAATTATGTGTGAAACATCAATAAATCTTTTTTTTTTTTTTTTTTGCCCTTTTATGATGACCAACCTTATGCACTGTCCACACTTACATGTATATGATACTGTTTATACTGATATTTATACTAGAACATGAATTTTCTTCTGTTTTGAAAAAAAAATTCTATCCTCATGATGAAAATCGACTCCAAACTGGTCCAAAGGCAGCGATGTGACAGCGGCAGCATCAGGATACTAAGCTGACTGGCAGGGGGGGAGGTATTGCTTTTTTTTTTTCCTCTCTCTTTTTTTTTTTTAAGCAGTCACAGCCTTCTTTGCTGCTGCTTCTTTTTTTCTTTTTTTTTTTTTACTCATGCGAGATTGTTTAAACAGCTTCTGACAGTTCTATCTTTCAAGAGGAATCATCAAAAAAACAAGCACAAGATAAATGCTTCTACAGAGGCAGAAACAAAAAAAACCCTAAAAACATCTAGATTTAGGGGTTTGGTTCAGTTCTTATTAATAAGGAAGATCCATTCATGGATAATGAAATTTTGGGAGAGGTTGTAATGGTCAGGTAAGGCTGGAAATTCAGTGTAAAGAACAGTATCACACTCGGAGCGCTAATCATCTTACTGTGCACAATCGATTGCGATGCCGTGCGCTGCCACGTGGACGGTGCCAGCGCTAAATATGCGAGAACCAAACGGAGGCTAATGATGCTTGCCAACGGGGGCTTGAGTTGATATTATAACAGATTGCACTCCAGTCAGGGTCTAGCCAGTGGGAGAGGGGAGCAGCTTCTTTATTCATGTAGAAAATTGCGAACACAAAGAGGAGAGGTAAACGTCATGGATGGGAGAGAGTTGTTTACACTCTAAGGGAAATTTTACACTTCAAAGCATTGACTGTGTCTCAGTTTTGACAGTGAAAGATAAAGGTTATTTGAAATACATTTCTTCCTTTTTTATTATAGCTTCCAATCCAAAAACCCATTATTGGTCCCGTAGTATCTCAGTCGCATATATATGTATATTTCTTGCATAGCTTATCAGAGTGCTGGTGTGATTATTTGCAAATTTGAACAATTGTGTGTCCTCATCTGTAAATGTTCATTTTTCCCCACTGAAGCTTCACTTTCACTCTGTGGATTGTGTGATGTGTGGAACATCAAACAATGTGGATGAGTGTGATTTTTTTTTTTTTTTTTTAGTAAATAGAATCACAAACGTGGAGGAAAGATTAAGTTGTGAGGGAAGAAAGCTAAGTGAGCAGCTTGTAAATGCAAAATGAGGTGTGTAGTACTCCCAAAAATAAAAAATAAACATGCCAGTTAAATGGGTTGAAAGGCTTCTGTTAATGTTCCTATTCTGTAAACAGTTATAAGGAAAAAACAATTAACCTAATCATAACATCCTAACATTCTCCAAGGATGCACACCATGACTTTTATTAAAAAAAATATACAACCAACGTTCCTGTATTTCACCGGCATGTTCTATCAAGAATCAATAGCAACTTCGGATATATGTGTCTGTATCACGGTTATTATCGTTAACGAAAACTAACGAAATGACAGAAACTAGAATTGTAAAAACATTTTCGTTAACTGAAATGAATAAAAACTATAATTAAAAGAAAAAAACGATAACTAACTGAAACTGTATTGTGTGCTTACAAGACTAACTAAAACGTATAAAAATTATGGATAAAATTCCCTTTGTTTTCGTCTTTGTCAATGTCAAATTGATACAAAATTGATTTATTTCAGTCGAGCAGTTTTAGCTAGCAGCACCGTACGACACTTCACGGTCCGTCACTTCTCATCACTTGTCGTTTCCAGTTGTCTTCTCGTCCCCACTCTACCTGGAAACATGGAGACTAAAGTTGGGAGAAAGCAGCAGAGTCCTGTCTGGGATTTATTTGAATACAATGGAGAAGAAGAGAAGAGAAAAGATATGAAAAAACTAAAACTAAAACGAAGCATTTAGAAAAAAACGGAAACTAATAAAAACTAGCAAACCTGCTCTAAAAACGAATTACAACTAACTGAATTAGAGGAAAAAAAAGTCAAAACTAAATAAAACTAAACTATAATGAAAAATCCAAAACTATTATAACCTTGGTCTGTATGCACATTAATGTTCAATGAAATGTGTATATGCTCAATATGTAATTCACATACTGATATTATTGTCAAAATGTTATTGTTTTGACTGTAAATCTTATTGTTGGTTGGAGGACGGGGCGTAGAAGGGTTTTTTTGTATGTTTGGAGTGTTATATTGTTGTGTTTATGATCGTATGTTCATTAAAATGGAAAATCAATGAAATATATTTTAAAAAAAAAAAAGAAAAAAAAAGAATCAATAGCAACTTAAATTTGCAAGGTTGTCAGGTTCTGCCGCTATGTTAGAGTCCTGTGGTCTAGATGCAGGAGATCAATCCGGAGGAGAACTCAACTAATTAAATGAAAGTCCATATATGACTTCCTATCGGTGCTTAATAGTAACTATATTGATATCTGTAACTGTTTCCATGTTATTAGCCATCAAAATATGGACCAATATAAGTAAATGCAAATTAAAAAAAAAAAAAAAAAAAGAAAATTCTCAAACCTGTGAACAGACTTTGGAGACATTGTTCCAAGGAAGCTACGTATTTGTTTTTATGAATTTGACCAGTAGTTTTGGAGAAGAAGATTGTGAAAATGTAGACATTGGTGACCTTGACTTTGACACCTCAAGGTCATTAAAGGTCAAAAGGTCATGGACCCAAATGACAATGCTATTTGCGAAGAGGTGCTAGCTAACGACAGTATGCGACCATGTAAACTCCGGCATCATATTAAAACTAAGCACCAAAATTTGAAATGTTAAAAACACACAAAGATGTTAAGATGTGTTTAAAGAGATGTTAAAAAACATACATAGATGTTAAAATGTATTTAAAAAGATGTTAAAACACACAAAGATGTTTAAATGTGCAAAAAAGGATGTTAAAACCACACAGAGATGTTAAAATGTATTTAAAAAGATGTTAAAACATACACAGATATTAAAATTTGTTTTCAAAAAGATGGTATAAATGCACAAAGATGTTAAAATGTGTTTAAAAAAGATGTTTAAGCACATACACAGATAAAGATGTTTAAAATGTTTTTAAAAAATATATGTTTAAGAACATACAAACATGTTTAAGATGTTTAAAAAAATACAAATGTTTATAAAATTTATTGTTGAAACTTTTTTTTTAGCCTGCATGAAACATACAGAGCAACAACAATAACAGTAATAATAGAATTAGGGATGCACCAATTCCAATACCAGTATCGGGCATCGGCTCTGATACTCAGTGTGTGTACTCATATTCGTACTCGTAAAAGTAATCCTGTACAAATGCACCGATACCACTTACGGCCATGTGACATTCACAGTTCAGTGCAGCAGGTACGAGGAGGAGGAATAATGTGTGGAGATTTTTCAAAATAAATGACGGTGATAAAAATAACACTGACTACAAGTAACGTTAAAGACACAGACAGATACGGACAGATCTGACCGTCCTCTGCGTACATTCCATCCGTTTTCCAGGTGCTGGTGGATGAGTACCCAGACGGAGAATACCAGCGGGAACTGTGGAGGTAGAGGATCTGTTCAAAGAGCCACTGCGTGAGTTAGAGAAAAACTACTGACAGATTTAGGACAACTACCCAGGGCTGGGCCAGTTTCCGTCCGACTAATAACACTATGGAGGTATGGAGCGGTGCAGACCACCGCCAGCGGAAGTGAAAACCAAATTTATCACTCATTTCTCTTTTCTCTTCCTGCTGATGCTTCGCTTTTAAACCTTACCAGCGAAAATGCTGCAATATTAGTATCACATTAGTGTTACCTCTGTTGTCTCCATGTTTGTTATCACTGACTTTCTTCTTCTCTAAAAACTTTACTTTTCTTCGTGGTATTTGTCCAGTATGGTTAATTCAGAGCGGCGCCCCCTGGTGGATTAATTGAAAAACGCTCATTCCAACACATTAAATGTCAGTAGCAGCACTTTGTTCCAGTCAGACTAATGACGACAATAAAGCACATTTACAAAAGGAACTAACAACTTGAATGGGATTATTAAGTACTCATATCTGTACTCGGTATCGGCAAGTACTCAAATGTAAGTACTCGTACTCGGTCTGGAAGAGAGCAGTATCGGTGCATCCCTAACTAGAAGCACTCGGAGAGCGCACACCTCCGCCAAGGCTGATCAGTGCCCCCCCCCGTGGGCCCCCCCCACGCCAAGGAGGTTATGTTTTTGCCAGGGTTTGTTTGTCTGTCTGTTTGTTTGTTTGTCTGTCCGTTAGTGTGCAACATAACTCAAAAAGTTACGGACAGATTTTGATGAAATTTTCTGGTCTGCGCCCCCCCCGTGGGCCCCCCCACCCCCGATCACCACCAAAATTTAATCATTTCTTCCTTATCCCATTTCCAACAAACCCTGAAAATTTCATCAAAATCTGTCCATAACTTTTTGAGTTATGTTGCACACTAATGGACAGACAAACAAACAAACAGACAGACAAACAAACAAACCCTGGCAAAAACATAACCTCCTTGGCGGAGGTAAATAGAATAATAGTAATCATAACTGGGGGGGGGGGGGGGGGGCTGCTTTTGAGTTCTCTTAGGGGAGGCTCACTATCCCACACTTTGAAAACCCCTGTACTTGACAATTATTATCAATCTCATAATTAAATAAATATACATAAATAAATGTTCCAAACTGACTACATCATCTTCCAACATCATTATTATTAACACTGTACTGACGTAGTTAAAGTTACTAATCATCTTTAGAGGACTACTGAATCCCCACTTCCTCCGCTTTGCGACACATCAAACAGAAAAATGTGGACGCGTGTGATTTTTATTAAAAAGAATCACAAATGTGGAGGAAAGATTGAGTTCTGGGAGGTAGAGTTGCTGACATGAAAAGATGGAGCGGTGTCCGACAGGAACAAATGAAAAGGCTGGAAGTACATTATCAGAATAATTCATACACGTCATATAAAAAGCAGAAATGTATAAATATATGCTGCACTTTGAGTATATGGGGGGCTGATGCAAGAGGGTGTCACCTGTGACTTTGGCCGCAAACGTTTCCACTCACACTATTTATTTCAACAGCCGGAATGAATTCATCACACACACACACACACACACACACACGCACACAAAAGTTTTCGGAGACACTTTCACCTCAGACCGTTGACAGTGTCAGCATGACGACGCCTGAGTCACTCTGTACATGGACAAAATGTATTTTGGATGATAATAAGCCGCGTCTGAAAGTGCATGTGTTTTGTATGCAAACCACTTTCCCCCCCTCCCGAGAGCCCGACGCTAAAACCCAGTGCAATTGCGATCTCTTTACCTGGATGATTCGTTAAATAAGTTGTTGTTTCGATTCTTTTGATGTTTTTTTTTTTTTTCTGCAACAGCCCTTTTCAGATCTCCCCCTTTTTAAACCAACCGTCTGAGCTAATAAGATGAAAAGTGGATGGAGGCATAGCTAGCGTAAAATACCTCTTTGCTGAGATTAAAGCAGTGTTTCTATGATGAAAGCGCACACTTAGATGTTTTACTAATTTTCTTCTATTTTACTCTCAGCACTGTCAGCTTGTGCTTTTTTTTTTGGGGGGGGGGGGGGGGTGCATCGCTGCGGCAAATTTAATGGCCTGGATCTGATCAAGAAAGTATTCTGAAAAAAACACATACATTTGCTAGGTGTGCAGAAATACCCAAATGCTTTAATCTAAAAGTTAAATAGTGCTAACTTTTCATGGCTGGTGTTTTTTTTTTTTTTTTTTTGTTTTGTGATAATTGAGTTTAGTGAAGCGCTTCTCTGGGTTGTGTGTTGCTGAACGCTGCTTTGATGTTTCTGAAGCGCTAATCTAAAGTATTGTTGCTCCCCATTCCTTTTGATAGCAAAGGTTTACACAAAAGCGACTGCAAAAACACTTCCCTTCCCTGCAGGCGGTGCATAAGTCCTGCTCTTTTTTTTTTTTTTTTTGCCTATTTCTGTGCTCCTGTCTACCTTAACCTTGTCTTTTTATGCTTGTACTTGCTATAGTATTTGCTCTTCATATAAGCAAATTCAGTGGGAGGGTAATAAGCATGTTACAGTGTTGACAAGATCCCATTTTATTTTATCTGACTTTTTTTTTTTTTGTCCTTGAGCAATGTCAGTGTGAGGTAATAAAATAACCAAGTACACCTGAGGGAAGTGAAAAAAGAAGAAATGAAATCGCTTTATGCTCAGCAGGTGATAGACTGAAAAAAGAGAGTCAGTCCTGCGTTCCCTCATGCATATGTTCGCCTGGACATATGTTCCCCTGTCCAACATACATGATATGAATGTAGTTCCATATGTAGCGATGGAAGGCCTAGGAAACATAATAGCAGGCAGTGGTGTTACACTAGTTTGAACAAGGGTTAGGGTTAGGGTTGACCCTACATAGGCACCAGGGAACATGGGTACAGGGGAACATAGGCACCCATAGGTAAGGGGGAGCATAGATATTGGGGAACATATACTGGGGAATGTAGGCATTGGGGAACATAGGCACCAGGGAACATAGGCATTGGGGAACATAGGCACCAGGGAACATAGGCATTGGGGAACATAGGCACCAGGGAACATAGGCATTGGGGAACATAGACACCAGGGAACATAGGCATTGGGGAACATCGCAACCAGGGACCATTGGCACTGGGGGACGTAGACACCAGGCAACATAGGCATTGGGGAACATAGGCACCAGGGACCATAGGCCCTGGAGAACATAGAAACCGGGGACCATAGACACCATGGAACATCGGCATTGGGGAACATAGGCACCAGGGACCATAGGCACTGGGGAACAAAGGCATTGGGGAACGCAGACACCAGGGACCATAGGCCCTGAGGAACATAGACACCGGGGAACATAGGCCCTGGGGAACATAGACACCGGGCAACATAG